>NW_027520527.1:0-34872 GCF_051991245.1 Festucalex cinctus
TCTTTTGACATGCAATGTAAAGAACCTGAAACACATACATCAAAGAAACTTTTTTTTTTTCACTTTAATCATTACTTTTTCTGATCAACATGCGGATTTGACTCCTAATATTCTCAACAGACAGTTCCAGCTTGTTGCACAGCTGTCGGAATTCTGGCTGGTCAGCCACGATATATCTTATTCTTTTCTTTGTGATGAACTTTGCAGCTATCTCTTTGTGGAAGACAGTCTTGACAATGTCATAAAATTCTGTGGGGAGTTTGAGTCGTCTCCGTCGACCCTGAGGACATGAAAATGACAAAAGTTTATCTTTATGATGTCTATAATGGAGTCCTTTCCTTTCCCCACCAAGTCTACTTACATCAGTATCGATTCTTTCTGGAACTGTTTTTGGCTCTGAAATTGTGTTGTGAGATGTCGTTTGCTTCATTTCCGTCTCTTTTTGATGAACTTTGGCCTTTTTTTTGTTCTTGGTCTTGTTCTTGGTCTTGGTCTTGTTCTTGGTCTTGTTCTTGGTCTTGTTCTTGGTCTTGTTCTTTAGTTTCTGCTTCTTCTTTTTGCCTGGCTTGGGAGTTTGAGTGGTAACATAATCCTAAGGACAAAATCTTTTATATTTTTTTTGGGGGGGGTTAAGAAGTATTCCAATGACAGAACCACTTCCAGGAATTGTACTCACAAATTTCAGTTGGCGGACGTATTTGTTTCCGGACAAGGCTTGTTCCAACATGTGTTCCTCATCTTCACAGTCACTCCAGTCAAACTATAGTACAATAAGCAAAATATAAGACATGGTTATGGGTCAAATCCTCAACAATGGAGACATGGGACTTCCTGGATTTCACTTCAACTTCTCCAACTTACATTCTCTTCTGTCATCGACTGGGGACGATCCTCCCCTGAAAGTTGATGTTCATCTCCCACGATCTCAGATTTGTTCACCGTTTTCCCCGGACTTTTCTTCCTCGTGTCCCCAGGTGAACGTATCTGTTTTAACCAGCAAGGAAACAGTATGTTGTATTTATGTTGAATGAACCACTTCCAGGAATTCTACTCACCAAGGTCAGGGAGGAGACCTCCTGCGTTAAGGGCAGGGAGACATTCTGTGTTAAGGGCAAGACAAATTGGTCCATGGTGTCCTCCTCATCTTCGCTTTCAGACAAGCCCATCTACACAACAAACAAATGCAAATTGGAAGACATGACTATGGGGAAAAATAATTCCACAATGGTGACATGGGACTTCCTGGATCTCACCTCAATTTCTCCAATACGCATCCTCTTTTTCCTGGGCTGGGGACTAGAGATGAGATCACCTACCTCCCTTGAAACTTCACATCCTGCCCCCAATTGCTTCTCACACGTGTTGACATTTTTGATAGGGGTCAGGGGAAAGACCTTCTGCGTTAAGGGCAGAGAGGCCCCCTGTGTTAAGGGCAAGACAGGTTGTTCCGGGATCACCAGCTCCTCTTTGCCGCACGTCATGTCCACCTATATAAACAACGAAAGGCAATATATAAAAAGTGCTCCGTACAATTCCTGGAACTGGCCCATGGTTGGGGTCCAATTCCTGGAACTGGACTTAGGCGGGCGAACGAAGCAGCGACCCCCCGAGAGGCTCCAGGCCGGCGTTCTCGGGGGCCTCGCGGCGGCTAGCTCCGCTTGGTACCCGCTCCGCACAATTCCTGGAAATGGACCTTGGTTCCCCCCAACCAAGGTACAATTCCAGGAACTGGACATAGGCGGGCGAACGAAGCAGCGACCCCCCGAGAGGCTCCAGGCCGGCGTTCTCGGGGGCCTCGCGGCGGCTAGCTCCGCTTGGTACCCGCTCCGCACAATTCCTGGAAATGGACCTTGGTTCCCCCCAACCAAGGTACAATTCCAGGAACTGGACATAGGCGGGCGAACGAAGCAGCGACCCCTCGAGAGGCTCCAGGCCGGCGTTCTCGGGGGCCTCGCGGCGGCTAGCTCGGCTTGGTACCCGCTCCGCACAATTCCTGGAAATGGACCTTGGCTCCCCCCAACCAAGGTACAATTCCAGGAACTGGACTTAGGCGGGCGAACGAAGCAGCGACCCCCCGAGAGGCTCCAGGCCGGCGTTCTCGGGGGCCTGGCGGCGGCTAGCTCCGCTTGGTACCCGCTCCGCACAATTCCTGGAAATGGACCTTGGCTCCCCCCAACCAAGGTACAATTCCAGGAACTGGACTTAGTCGGGCGAACGAAGCAGCGACTTTAAGGAATTACATGTCATCTTTAAGGAATTACATGTCATCTTTAAGGAATTAATTACATGTCATCTTTAAGGAATTACATGTCATATTTAAGGAATTACATGTCATCTTTACGGAATTACATGTCATCTTTAAGGAATTACATGTCATCTTTAAGGAATTACATGTCTACTTTAAGGAACTTAGGTTCCCATCCTGGAAGGAGACATAGCAAAACTTACTCTGGCCTACGTTCCATGTTCATGGTTATTTGGGGCACCGCTCCAGTGTCTGTGGAGCGAAGCAGCGACCCCCCGAGAGGCTCCAGGCCGGCGTTCTCGGGGGCCTGGCGGCGGCTAGCTCCGCTTGGTACCCGCTCCGCACAATTCCTGGAAATGGACCTTGGCTCCCCCCAACCAAGGTACAATTCCAGGAACTGGACTTAGGCGGGAAAACGAAGCAGAGACCCCCCCCGAGAGGCTCCAGGCCGCCGGCGTTCTCAGCCCCGCTTCGCGGGGCCGCAACAACACGAACGTGTCCCGCTTCGCATTAACAACCGATCGGTAGAATTTTTAGAACTGTACCTTGGTTTTGCATGTATTCCTTGAACTGGACTCTTTTCCCCAAAGGTGACGTACATTTCCAGGAACTTACCTCACTCATCCTTGGAACCTAAATCACACGTGTCTTGTGCTTGTCTTCACGCCCCGACGGTTGTGAATGTAGGTGGGACAAGTGCGAAGTTAAATAGGAGGGGGTTGGTCTTGTCAAGCAACAGTAGCCAATCACCTTCCGATTGGCCAAAGGCCCCCCCCCTCCCCACCACGCCTCCTACAATTATCCTCAGTCAAGCGACACCTTGTGGTGAAAACAAAAAACTGTGACTCAGACACGCTTTTTGGGAAAAAAAAACTCAACAATTTATTATATGATTTTAGATTTTGCTATGACGTATATTGTGATGAGGTACAAGATTCCAGCGCTGCACAGTAGCAGTATGGACATGAGACATAAGCGCTCATTACACTCCCATCCGCCATCCAAACAGCGACAAAAGCAGCTAGACAGAAAAAAAGAAAACAAAAACTCAATTCACTGAGTAATATTTTGCTTCAGATTGAGTTACAAATATGAAGGTATCTTTCCGGGAATACATGTCATCTTTAAGGAATTACATGTCATCTTTAAGGAATTACATGTCTACTTTAAGGAATTACATGTCTACTTTAAGGAATTACATGTCATCTTTAAGGAATTACATGTCATCTTTAAGGAATTAATTACATGTCATCTTTAAGGAATTACATGTCATATTTAAGGAATTACATGTCATCTTTAAGGAATTACATGTCATCTTTAAGGAATTACATGTCATCTTTAAGGAATTACATGTCTACTTTAAGGAACTTAGGTTCCCATCCTGGAAGGAGACATAGCAAAACTTACTCTGGCCTACGTTCCATGTTCATGGTTATTTGGGGCACCGCTCCAGTGTCTGTGGGGCTAGGGAGCCATTGTGAACTTGCCCCTTCCGTCGCAAAGCCCCAAGGCAACTCTAAAATACATGATTTGTTTAATTGGAATACTAACTAGACAAGTGTACGTGCAAAGAAAACAATTCCAAGAAAACAACAAATCGAACCTTGCCAGGGAATTACAGAGGGACGCTCGTTATACTCAGGAGGAGGACCGTCGAACCCAGGAGGAGGACCGTCGAACCCAGGAGGAAGCTCATCAAACTCGGGAGGCTGCTCATCAAACTCGGGAGGCTGCTCATCAAACTCGGGAGGCTGCTCATCAAACTCGGGAGGCTGCTCATCAAACTCGGGAGGACTTTCCGGATATTGAGCCATCATTTTCCCCTTTTCGACCTTGCTCCCTTCACGTCCGAAGTCCACACTGACGACTGCTTATATAGCCCTCGGCAAGGTACACAAGTGGCCTTCAACCAATCACTGCGATTGGCCGTCGACCTATCGGTAGTCACGAAATCAAACGGTACCGCCCACCCGAACCAAAAAAAACCCATCCAAGTCAATTTCCAGGTTGCCTACATATAATTCCACAATTTCGACACAGTCAAGCTGTACCATCTGTTAACTGTAGAGGACGGCTAATGTGGGTCAAATCTGACTACATCTTGGCTGAACCCATACCCAGGTCCACTTCCTGGAACTGGACCTGGGTATTTAGGCGCTTCGGGCCCGCTTCGCGGGCCAGGTGGAGCCCATCGGTAGCATTCCTGGAATTCGACTTCGGTCCAGGTTGAATTCCTGGAATTCGACCGAAGGGGAGCTTGACCCACCGAACCTGGGAAGAACCATGCCGGTGTTCTCGGCCCCGCTCCGCGGGGCCTCGGTGCGCTTGGGGCCCGCTGCGCGGGCCAGGTTGTGCCCATCGGTAGAATTCCTGGAATTCGACCTCGGTCCAGGTTGAATTCCTGGAATTCGACCGAAGGGGAGCTTGACCCACCAAACCCGGGAAGAACCATGCCGGTGTTCTCGGCCCCGCTCCGCGGGGCCTCGGTGCGCTTCGGGCCCGCTTCGCGGGCCAGGTGGAGCCCATCGATAGCATTCCTGGAATTCGACCTCGGTCCAGGTTGAATTCCTGGAATTCGACCGAAGGGGAGCTGGACCCACCAAAGCCGGGAAGAACCATGCCGGTGTTCTCGGCCCCGCTCCGCGGGGCCTCGGTGCGCTTGGGGCCCGCTTCGCGGACCAGGTCGAGCCCATCGGTAGCATTCCTGGAAGTTGACCTCGCTCCAGGTTGAATTCCTGGAATTCGACCGAAGGGGAGCTTGACCCACGAAACCCGGGACGAACCATGCCGGTGTTCTCGGCCCCGCTCCGCGGGGCCTCGGTGCGCTTCGGGCCCGCTTCGCGGGCCAGGTGGAGCCCATCGGTAGCATTCCTGGAATTCGACCTCGGTCCAGGTTGAATTCCTGGAATTCGACCGAAGGGGAGCTTGACCCACCGAACCCGGTAGTCACGAAATCTGTTATCTGTTAAGTGTAGAGGACGGCTAGTGTGGGTCAAATCTGACTACATCTTGGCTGAACCCATACCCAGGTCCACTTCCTGGAACTGGACCTGGGTATGGGTTAATTCCCGATAGGCGACTTAATCCCGCGGGCTACCAGGGGGACTTTTAGCCTACGGGTTATATTCCTGGAATCCGACGCGTACACTTCCCGGACCCCGACCTGTACAATTCCCGGAACCCGACTTGTACAATTCCAGGACCCCGACTCGTACGATTCCTGGACCGCGACCCGTACGATTCCTGGACCCCGACCTGTACAATTCCTGGACCCCGACCTGTACAATTCCCGGAACCCGACTTGTACAATTCCTGGACCGCGACCCGTACAATTCCCGGAATCCGACCGGTACCATTCCCGGACCGCGACCCGTACAATTCCCGGAATCCGACCGGTACCATTCCCGGACCGCGACCCGTACAATTCCCGGAATCCGACCGGTACCATTCCCGGAATCCGACTGTACAATTCCAGGAATCTGACCGGTACCATTCCCGGAATCCGACTGTACAATTCCCGGAATCAGACCGGTACCATTCCCGGAATCCGACTGTACAATTCCCGGAATCAGACGGGTACCATTCCCGGAATCCGACTGTACAATTCCCGGAATCAGACCGGTACCATTCCAGGAATCCGACTGTACAATTCCAGGAATCCGACCGGTACCAATCCCGGAATCCGACCGTACAATTCCAGGAATCAGACCGGTACCATTCCCGGAATCCGACTGTACAATTCCCGGAATCAGACCGGTACCATTCCCGGAATCCGACCGTACAATTCCCGGAATCAGACCGGTACCATTCCCGGAATCCGACTGTACAATTCCAGGAATCAGACCGGTACCATTCCCGGAATCAGACCGGTACCATTCCCGGAATCCGACCGGTACCATTCCCGGAATCCGACCGTACAATTCCCGGAATCCGACCGGTACCATTCCCGGAATCCGACCAGTACCATTCCCGGAATCCGAACCGTACCATTCCCGGAATCCGACCCGTACCATTCCCGGAATCCGACCCGTACCATTCCCGGAATCCGACCGGCTCACACGCGACACCTGGTGTCCGTTTAGCGGAACCGCACCCGAGTTTTTTCAAACGGCTTTAAAAAATGCTCAGAGGTAGAAAAAAATTAAACTAAAGGCGCTTCCGACACCTGCGAATTTAGGAGCATCCGCCGGATTTTTCCCCGTTCCGATCGGCCGCCGTTTTGACCGAATTCCGGAATCGCGACGCACCGCCGCCGCGGTTCCAACTGCCGCGCGGGAGTTATCCCCCCGCCATTCAAAGTCAATGGAGTGCGAGCTAGCACACTGGCTAACTTCCAAATCGCATTCCAGCTTCCCATAGACCGCCATGCATTAGGCTTCCGCAAAAGCGACGCGCTTCCAGGCTCGGAGCGCCCGGGGGCTAACCCTAATCCTACCCAGCTAGCATGGAATTAGAACCCAGTGCGGGGAAATTCCACACTGTCGACCGAGCCTTTCCTGGAATCCGACAAATTTTCAAATAAACGTTTAAAACGCCTAAAAACGGCAAAAATGCATTGCTCTCTTCTGAAATGTATCTCACGCTAATTTTAGTGTCATAAAAATGCTTTTTTGGGGCTAAGAAATGCAATTAAAAAATTTAAAAAACTGCAGTTGGCCTACTTGGCCACATGATGGCGGCAAGAGACCGTATAATAACTTTACACCACAAAATTTGACTTTTTTAACTGAGGGCACAAAAGTTGGAATTGGGGTCCGCTTCCTGGAACTTGACCAAAAGTCCGACATATTGACACAAGATGTTGCCGGCTCAAGAATTCTTTCCAAGTTGGTCTAGAACTTGGAAGGTCAGCCCAATTCCTGGAAAATACAACTTGGTCTATATCTTGGAAGGTCAGCCCAATTCCTGGAAAATTACCTTATCCACCTTTCACTCATTGCCACCATGAAGGTAAGACTCACCATGTGTCACGCTCCTGGTTCCACACATTCTATTTCTAAAAATCATTCATATTGACAAATTACTCATCATTTTCACCCGCTTTATCAATTCATGACTTGGGCGTTTTCAAGTTCAAAACCCTAACTCCACCTTTCACTCATTGCCACCATGAAGGTAAGACTCACCATGTGTCACGCTCCTGGTTCCACACATTCTATTTCTAAAAATCATTCATATTGACAAATTACTCATCATTTTCACCCGCTTTATCAATTCATGACTTGGGCGTTTTCAAGTTCAAAACCCTAACTCCACCATTCACTCATTGCCACCATGAAGGTAAAACTCAACCAGTGTCACGCTCCTGGTTCCACACATTCTATTTCTAAAAATCATTCATATTGACAAATTACTGATCATTTTCACCCACTTTATCAATTCATGACTTGGGCATTTTCAAGCTCAAAACCCTAACTCTATAAAAGCCCTACCTGCTTTTTCGTTTCAAACTTTGCCACTATGAAGGTAAGACTCATCCTGTTTCACTCTCCTGGTTCCACACATTCTAGTTTTTTTTTTTTTTTAATGATTAATATTGACAAATTACTGCTCATTTCCACCAGCTTTATTAATGAATGACTCAGGCATTTTCTAACTAAAAACCTAATTCTTTATGTCACTATTGTGGAAGCCAATGTACTCTTCCAGGATATATACATGTAGTATTCCAGGAAAGTGACATGTTAATACATGTCATGTTCCAGGAAAGAGACGTTAGTACATGCTCTCTTCCAGGAAAGTGACATCTTAATACATGTTTTATTCCAGGATAGAGACATGTTAGTATATGTCCTCTTCCAGGATACAGACTCTCAATTTGGCCCTCCCCAAGAGAGGCGTGTCTTCAGTTCTGAGCCAGCCTATAAAAGGAGGGAGGGTCCCTCAAACTATTTTTAGCATTTCCAACGGCTCCACCATGAAGGTAAGACTCAACCTGTGTCGCTCTCCTGGTTCCGTGCGTTCTATTTTTTTTAAAAATGATTATTATTGACAAATTAGTGCTCATTCTCACCTGCCTTATCAATTAATGACTTGGGCATTTTAAGGCAAAATACTCTCTCCTTAATGTCACTATCCTGGAAGCCGACGTACTACTCCAAGGAAAGTGACATGTTCAGACATGTCATGTTCCAAGAAAGAGACGTTAGTGCATGCACTCTTCCAGGAAAGTGACATGTTAATACATGTCATGTTCCAGGAAAGAGACGTTAGTGCATGCACTTTTCCAGGAAAGTGACACGTTATTACATGTCATGTTCCAGAAAAGAGACATGTTTAGTACATGCACTCTTCCAGGAAAGTTACATGATAGTATATGATGGTGTGTCTTAAAATGATTAATATTGACAAATTAGTGCTCATTCTCACCTGCCTTATCAATTAATGACTTGGGCATTTTGAGGCAAAATACTCTCTTCTTAATGTCACTATCCGGGAAGCCGACGTACTCCTCCAAGGAAAGTGACATGTTCAGACATGTCACGTTCCAAGAAAGAGACGTTAGTGCATGCACTCTTCCAGGAAAGTGACATGTTGATACATGTCATGTTCCAGGAAAGAGACGTTAGTGCATGCACTTTTCCAGGAAAGTGACACGTTATTACATGTCATGTTCCAGGAAAGAGACATGTTAGTACATGCACTCTTCCAGGAAAGTGACATGATAGTATATGATGGTGTGTCTTAAAATGATTAATATTGACAAATTAGTGCTCATTTTCACCTGCCTTATCAATTAATGACTTGGGCATTTTGAAGCGAATTACTCTCTTCTTTGTGTCACTATCCTGGAAGCCGACGTACTCCTCCAGGAAAGTGACATGTTAATACATGTCATGTTCCAGGAAAGAGACGTTAGTACATGCACTCTTCCAGGAAAGTGACATGTTAATACATGTCATGTTCCAGGAAAGAGACGTTAGTACATGCACTCTTCCAGGAAAGTGACATCTTAATACATGTAGTATTCCAGGATAGAGACATGTTAGTACATGTCCTCTTCCAGGATACAGACTCTCAATTTGGCCCTCCCCAAGAGAGGCGTGTCTTCAGTTCTGAGCCAGCCTATAAAAGGAGGGAGGGTCCCTCAAACTATTTTTAGCATTTCCAACGGCTCCACCATGAAGGTAAGACTCAACCTGTGTCGCTCTCCTGGTTCCGTGCGTTCTATTTTTTTTTTAAATGATTATTATTGACAAATTAGTGCTCATTCTCACCTGCCTTATCAATTAATGACTTGGGCATTTTAAGGCAAAATACTCTCTCCTTAATGTCACTATCCTGGAAGCCGACGTACTACTCCAAGGAAAGTGACATGTTCAGACATGTCATGTTCCAAGAAAGAGACGTTAGTGCATGCACTCTTCCAGGAAAGTGACATGTTAATACATGTCATGTTCCAGGAAAGAGACGTTAGTGCATGCACTTTTCCAGGAAAGTGACACGTTATTACATGTCATGTTCCAGAAAAGAGACATGTTTAGTACATGCACTCTTCCAGGAAAGTTACATGATAGTATATGATGGTGTGTCTTAAAATGATTAATATTGACAAATTAGTGCTCATTCTCACCTGCCTTATCAATTAATGACTTGGGCATTTTGAGGCAAAATACTCTCTTCTTAATGTCACTATCCGGGAAGCCGACGTACTCCTCCAAGGAAAGTGACATGTTCAGACATGTCACGTTCCAAGAAAGAGACGTTAGTGCATGCACTCTTCCAGGAAAGTGACATGTTGATACATGTCATGTTCCAGGAAAGAGACGTTAGTGCATGCACTTTTCCAGGAAAGTGACACGTTATTACATGTCATGTTCCAGGAAAGAGACATGTTAGTACATGCACTCTTCCAGGAAAGTGACATGATAGTATATGATGGTGTGTCTTAAAATGATTAATATTGACAAATTAGTGCTCATTTTCACCTGCCTTATCAATTAATGACTTGGGCATTTTGAAGCGAATTACTCTCTTCTTTGTGTCACTATCCTGGAAGCCGACGTACTCCTCCAGGAAAGTGACATGTTAATACATGTCATGTTCCAGGAAAGAGACGTTAGTACATGCACTCTTCCAGGAAAGTGACATGTTAATACATGTCATGTTCCAGGAAAGAGACGTTAGTACATGCACTCTTCCAGGAAAGTGACATCTTAATACATGTAGTATTCCAGGATAGAGACATGTTAGTACATGTCCTCTTCCAGGATACAGACTCTCAATTTGGCCCTCCCCAAGAGAGGCGTGTCTTCAGTTCTGAGCCAGCCTATAAAAGGAGGGAGGGTCCCTCAAACTATTTTTAGCATTTCCAACGGCTCCACCATGAAGGTAAGACTCAACCTGTGTCGCTCTCCTGGTTCCGTGCGTTCTATTTTTTTTTTAAATGATTATTATTGACAAATTAGTGCTCATTCTCACCTGCCTTATCAATTAATGACTTGGGCATTTTAAGGCAAAATACTCTCTCCTTAATGTCACTATCCTGGAAGCCGACGTACTACTCCAAGGAAAGTGACATGTTCAGACATGTCATGTTCCAAGAAAGAGACGTTAGTGCATGCACTCTTCCAGGAAAGTGACATGTTAATACATGTCATGTTCCAGGAAAGAGACGTTAGTGCATGCACTTTTCCAGGAAAGTGACACGTTATTACATGTCATGTTCCAGAAAAGAGACATGTTTAGTACATGCACTCTTCCAGGAAAGTTACATGATAGTATATGATGGTGTGTCTTAAAATGATTAATATTGACAAATTAGTGCTCATTCTCACCTGCCTTATCAATTAATGACTTGGGCATTTTGAGGCAAAATACTCTCTTCTTAATGTCACTATCCGGGAAGCCGACGTACTCCTCCAAGGAAAGTGACATGTTCAGACATGTCATGTTCCAAGAAAGAGACGTTAGTGCATGCACTCTTCCAGGAAAGTGACATGTTAATACATGTCATGTTCCAGGAAAGAGACGTTAGTGCATGCACTTTTCCAGGAAAGTGACACGTTATTACATGTCATGTTCCAGGAAAGAGACATGTTAGTACATGCACTCTTCCAGGAAAGTGACATGATAGTATATGATGGTGTGTCTTAAAATGATTAATATTGACAAATTAGTGCTCATTTTCACCTGCCTTATCAATTAATGACTTGGGCATTTTGAAGCGAATTACTCTCTTCTTTGTGTCACTATCCTGGAAGCCGACGTACTCCTTCAGGAAAGTGACACGTTAATACATGTCATGTTCCAGGAAAGAGACGTTAGTACATGCACTCTTCCAGGAAAGTGACACGTTAATACATGTCATGTTCCAGGAAAGAGACATGTTAGTACATGCACTCTTCCAGGAAAGTGACACGTTAATACATGTCATGTTCCAGGAAAGAGACGTTAGTACATGCACTCTTCCAGGTAAGTGACACGTTAATACATGTCATGTTCCAGGAAAGAGACGTTAGTGCATGCACTTTTCCAGGAAAGTGACATCATTGCATGCACGTTCGGTTGTTCTTGCCCCGAACAGACTACACAGGATGAAGCGACTAGTGGCACCAATCCGCAACACAAAGCCGTGTTCCACCTCGCATTCCAATAAAACTGTGGAACCGCAACATTTTTGACATGTCATGTTCCAGGAGAGAGACATGTTAGTACATGCACTCTTCCAGGAAAGTGACATGTTAGTTCATGTGCATTTCCAGGAAAAAGACGTGGAATTACATGAACACTTCCAGGAAATAGACATTATACAGCATTGCACTCTGTCTTTGCCTGTGACACTTAGCGCATGGAGGTCCAATTCCAGGAATTTGACATTATGCACTTTACTCTTTATTATTAGTAGTAGTAGTAGTATTAAGTAGTACTATTTTTAACATCCATATGTCTTCATCACCCTAGAAACCCTGTCCTTTATGCGACGGATTCTATGCCTCCCTGTCCCGTCACATTAAGGGCGTGCATGGCCTGGAGAATGAAAAACAAAGGCGTCTTCTGATTTCTAAGAAAAGCCTCCGATACAGCGGCAAATTAAGGTGCCCCATGGAAGAGTGCAATTCGAAAGAATTCGCACGCCTGGACAAGCACCTTCTTTCATTTCATGGACTTCCAGCAGTATGTACACTTTACACAGCAACTTTGCAAAACACACACTGTAATTTTACTTCAAATTTCCTTCAATCTACAATTCAATTCTTCCATTCTACAGGGAAAGAGGTTCAGCAAACTGATGGCAAAAGCAAAAAAATCTGCCATTAAGCAGAAAATAAAAGGATTGGACAGAGGAGCACAACATGAGGAAAGTCCCCCCCACACAGATGGCAGCACATCACCCCACGGAGCATGCACACCACCCCACGGAGCAGGCACACCAACTCAGGTACCGCTCACACCGGGGAGGAACTTATTCCTCCCGTCACTCGACAGGATCATGGCTGACACAGCAGAGGGTGACTACAAGGAATCATTGATCCAAATGGTCAATGGTTTCGACAAAGTAAAACACAAACTAAAAAGACTGTTCAAAGATGTTGAGAGCCTGCAACATTTAGCAAAAAATCTGATCAGGCAGCATGAAAAAACCTTAACCCCCGCTGCCCCTGCCGCTCCCTCCGCTGCCCCTGCCTCTCCCTCCGCTGCCGCTGCCCCTGCCTCTCCCTCCGCTGCCGCTGCCCCTGCCCCTGCCTCTCCCTCCGCTGCCACTGCCGGCCCCTCCGCTGCCACTGCCGGCCCCTCCGCTGCCCCTGCCTCTCCCTCCGCTGCCCCTGCCTCTCCCTCCGCTGCCACTGCCGGCCCCTCCGCTGCCACTGCCGGCCCCTCCGCTGCCACTGCCACTGCCGGCCCCTCCGCTGCCGCTGCCGCTGCCACTGCCGGCCCCTCCGCTGCCGCCCCCACTGCCACTGCCGGCCCCTCCGCTGCCGCCCCCACTGCCACTGCCGGCCCCTCCGCTGCCGCTGCCACTGCCGGCCCCTCCGCTGCCGCTTCAACTGCCGGCCCCTCCGCTGCCGCCGCCACTGCCGGCCCCTCCGCTGCCACCGCACCTGGTACGCCCGCTGCTGCACCTGCCCCTCCTGCTGCACCTGACACTCCCACCGACTCTCCAGCTCTGTCTAGTGACGTTGCACCTTCCACTTCTGCCTCCAGCTCCCTTTGGAGGATCCAGCCATACACCACCCCACCCAGGACCACCCCACCCAGTTCCACCCCAAATTTAGGTATTACTGCTGTTGAATAGACAAAGTTGCTGCTCTCCTGTGAAGATAACACCTGTCATTTATTTTTTTCTTCTCTTTAGACACCCTACTCACTGGATTTAAACATCACATCTCTGGGCCAAACCAGACCCCACAATCCATAAAAAATCTCAACCAGCGGCGGTCATACGCCAAAAAATTCATTCTTCACATGTCCGGGGTGGAACCTGGGTCCGATATCAACAAGGGCCTCTTGTTCCTGCACGACACACACAGACTTCAAAGGTATGTCTCTCTGCTTTGTTGTCTACAAATCCAAGTCATTGCATTCGTCTCTGCATTGACACTGCTCATCATTTCCATCGTTTCCTCTTCAGCTTTCTTGAACATCTAGAACAAACACTCAAGCCAACAAGCCAAAAACATGTCATCTTTGACGTTGAGGCTTTCCTCAACTTTGTGGCCATATCCAACTGGCCGAAGGTCAGGGCAACCAAGGCTCACATCAATTATATTTTGGCCAAACTGGCGAGTTGGAAGAAGGGGCTGGGGAGAGCCATTACGAAGCAACGCATAGAATACAAAAGATCCAAGAAAGGTTAGTTTTGACACAAACGGTCACGATGATTCTTTCACTTCAAATCCTGATGTCGCAGAGTAATTTATCCAATTTTTCTACAGACAAGCTGGTGGGGTCAGAAAATATGCTGATGTTCCTGAAACAGGCACCCGATGAGGCAAAGGCGGCAGTGGAGGAGCTGGAAAAAGACCCGAGTGACACCCGTACCCTAAGATACCTAATAGGGCTGCTGGTCGGCGTGATGGCGGTGGTGTCAGGGCACCGCAAGTGTGTTTTTTTAGCCATCACGCCAGAAAACATCCTAGACGCGGCCCTATTCAAGGGCACGTACATAATTAGGGTAAGTGTTAACAATGGAGTTTTTTTGTTTTTGTTTTTGTTTTTTCAGGCAACTGCTACTTACACCGTTTTCAAGTTGTCATAAAAAAATAAAACAAAAAACTCTGGCACTGCATCAAATTTTCTTCTACTTTGGACTTTCCCATGCAGGTACTGGATCACAAAACTGTCCAAACTTTCGGACCAGCGATGGTTACATTGAACCATAACACAATGCATTCCCTTCTGAAGTACGTTGAGTTGAGGCCTCAACTCAACGGCTTCAGCAAAAAACCAACGACCGCCTTTTTCAATACACAAGGGCAAGAGTGTGTCAAAATGGGCGAATACTTCACAAAAGCATGGCAACAACTGGGGCTGCCTGGAGCGCCCAGCATCCAAGATATAAGGACGGCTGTTGCGACATGGGTGTGTTACTTTGATTCATCTTGCTACTTGCCATACTAAGGAACATGATTTTGGCATTGTTACATATTTTCACCTACTCTCCTACAGGCTAGTCGCGGTCTTGCTGAACAGGACACAAAGCTGGTCAGCAAAAGCATGTGTCATGACCCCAAGACGGCGACCAAATTTTATGTGGTGGGCGCAGAGGCAACCTCCGAGCATAGCCACAAAATCAGGATGGCCATACTACGCTCCTTGGTCAAGTCTTCCAAGGGAGGACAAGGTAAATCTTTCGCAATGACACTCTATCCATTGCATGTTAAAAATAGCTAACCAAAACATAAACATGACTCTTTTCTTTCCAAATCATTAGCAGCAGAAGCCCAGGGCGACGCGGGACAGGCCGAGGGCAAGGCCGAGGGCGACGACGACGACAACAATGACGACGATGACAGTGATGATGACAGTGATGATGACAGTGATGATGACAGTGATGATGCCGAGGACGAGGACGAGGACGATGATGACGAGGACGACGAGGACGAGGATGATGATGATGATGACGAGGATGACGATGACAAGGACGACGATGACAAGGACGACGATGACAAGGACGGCGATGACGAGGATGACGATGACGACACAAGTACGGATGGGGAGGATGACACCAAAAGTGCTGATGACGACGTCAGCTCCTATGAAGACGGGGACAGCCAACACGACACGACAGACTTGAACAAAACCTTACCAATGGACACTGACGAGTACTCAACTCAAACTAAACTTGAGACTGAAAAATCAATGGAGATCGACCAAAACAATGACTAGCCTCTGTAAATCTTTGTATATATGTTGATATTTCTTCTTATTGTATATATATGTTCTTATTTCTTAACGTTGTTTTGGGGTTAAATGTTTAAAATAATTGTATATATGTTCTTATTTCTTAACTTTGTTTTGGGGTTAAATGTTCAAAATAATTGTATATATGTTCTTATTTCTTAACTTTGTTTTAGGGTTAAAATGTTTAAAATAAAGTTCTACAAAATGTTTTCGTCCTTTGTCGTGAAAGTAAATTTTGACAGTTGTTAGTTGATTTCTTTAAAAATTCCGCTTGTGACACGCAATTCCTGGAACTGGACCTTGGTTTGTGGCACAATTCCAGGAACTGGGCGGAGACGGGTGTATGACCCAGCGAGCCTCAAAGCCAGTGTTCTCGGCCCCGCTTCGCGGGGCCTCGAGGGGGCTGGCTCCGCTTGGGACCCGCTCCGCCCAATTCTTGGAACTGGACCTTTGGTTGGAGGTCTAATTCCAGGAACTGGGCGTGGACGGGTGTATGACCCAGCGAGCCTCAAAGCCGGAGTTCTCGGCCCCGCTTCGCGGGGCCTCGCGGGGGCTAGCTCCGCTTGGGACCCGCTCCGCCCAATTCCTGGAACTGGACCCTGGTTCAGGGTCCGATTCCAGGAACTGGGCGTAGACGGGTGAATGACCCAAGCGGACCGGCGAGCCTCAATCCCGGAGTTCTCGGCCCCGCTTCGCGGGGCCTCGCGGGGGCTAGCTCCGCTTGGGACCCGCTCCGCCCAATTCCTGGAACTGGACCCTGGTTCAGGGTCCGATTCCAGGAACTGGGCGTAGACGGGTGAATGACCCAAGCGGACCGGCGAGCCTCAATCCCGGTGTTCTCGGCCCCGCTACGCGGGGCCTCGGGGTGCTTGGGGCCCGCTTCGCAGGCCAGGTTTAGCCCATCGGTCGGATTCCAGGAAGTTGACCTCGGTGCAGGTTGAATTCCTGGAATTGGACCTAGGGTTAGGGTTAGCTTCGCGGGGACTCGGTGTGTTTAGGGCCCGCTTCGCGGGCCAGGTTTAGCCCATCGGTAGCATTCCAGGAAGTTGACCTCGGTCCAAGTTGAATTCCTGGAATTCGACCGAAGGGGAGCTGGACCCACCAAACCCGGGACCAACCATGCCGGTGTTCTCGGCCCCGCTCCGCGGGGCCTCGGTGCGCTTGGGGCCCGCTTCGCGGGCCAGGTTGTGCCCATCGGTAGCATTCCTGGAATTCGACCTCGGTCCATGTTGAATTCCTGGAATTCGACCGAAGGGGAGCTGGACCCAGGAAACCCGGGACGTACCATGGCGGTGTTCTCGGCCCCGCTACGCGGGGCCTCGGTGCGCTTGGGGCCCGCTGCGCGGGCCAGGTGGAGCCCATCGGTAGCATTCCTGGAATTCGACCTCGGTCCAGGTTGAATTCCTGGAATTCGACCGAAGGGGAGCTTGACCCACCAAACCCGGGACGAACCATGCCGGTGTTCTCGGCCCCGCTCCGCGGGGCCTCGGTGCGCTTGGGGCCCGCTTCGCGGGCCAGGTTGTGCCCATCGGTAGCATTCCTGGAAGTTGACCTCACTCCAGGTTGAATTCCTGGAATTCGACCGAAGGGGAGCTTGACCCACCAAACCCGGGACCAACCATGCCGGTGCTCTCGGCCCCGCTACGCGGGGCCTCGGTGCGCTTGGGGCCCGCTGCGCGGGCCAGGTGGAGCCCATCGGTAGCATTCCTGGAATTCGACCTCGCTCCAGGTTGAATTCCTGGAATTCGACCGAAGGGGAGCTTGACCCACCAAACCCGGGACCAACCATGCCGGTGCTCTCGGCCCCGCTCCGCGGGGCCTCGGTGCGCTTGGGGCCCGCTGCGCGGGCCAGGTGGAGCCCATCGGTAGCATTCCTGGAATTCGACCTCGGTCCAGGTTGAATTCCTGGAATTCGACCGAAGGGGAGCTTGACCCACCAAACCCGGGACGAACCATGCCGGTGTTCTCGGCCCCGCTCCGCGGGGCCTCGGTGCGCTTGGGGCCCGCTGCGCGGGCCAGGTTGAGCCCATCGGTAGCATTCCTGGAAGTTGACCTCACTCCAGGTTGAATTCCTGGAATTCGACCGAAGGGGAGCTTGACCCACCAAACCCGGGACCAACCATGCCGGTGCTCTCGGCCCCGCTCCGCGGGGCCTCGGTGCGCTTGGGGCCCGCTGCGCGGGCCAGGTGGAGCCCATCGGTAGCATTCCTGGAATTTGACCTCGGTCCAGGTTGAATTCCTGGAATTCGACCGAAGGGGAGCTTGACCCACCAAACCCGGGACGAACCATGCCGGTGTTCTCGGCCCCGCTCCGCGGGGCCTCGGTGCGCTTGGGGCCCGCTTCGCGGGCCAGGTTGTGCCCATCGGTAGCATTCCTGGAAGTTGACCTCACTCCAGGTTGAATTCCTGGAATTCGACCGAAGGGGAGCTGGACCCACCAAACCCGGGACCAACCATGCCGGTGTTCTCGGCCCCGCTCCGCGGGGCCTCGGTGCGCTTGGGGCCCGCTGCGCGGGCCAGGTTGTGCCCATCGGTAGGATTCCTGGAATTCGACCTCGGTCCATGTTGAATTCCTGGAATTCGACCGAAGGGGAGCTGGACCCAGGAAACCCGGGACGTACCATGGCGGTGTTCTCGGCCCCGCTACGCGGGGCCTCGGTGCGCTTGGGGCCCGCTGCGCGGGCCAGGTGGAGCCCATCGGTAGCATTCCTGGAATTCGACCTCGGTCCAGGTTGAATTCCTGGAATTCGACCGAAGGGGAGCTTGACCCACCAAACCCGGGACGAACCATGCCGGTGTTCTCGGCCCCGCTCCGCGGGGCCTCGGTGCGCTTGGGGCCCGCTTCGCGGACCAGGTCGAGCCCATCGGTAGCATTCCTGGAATTCGACCTCGGTCCAGGTAGCATTCCTGGAATTCGACCGAAGGGGAGCTTGACCCACCAAACCCGGGCCGGTCGGGGCCGGTGTCGGGCCGGTCGGGGCCGGTGCTCTCGGCCCCGCTCCGCGGGGCCTCGGTGCGCTTGGGGCCCGCTGCGCGGGCCAGGTTGTGCCCATCGGTAGCATTCCTGGAATTCGACCTCGCTCCAGGTAGCATTCCTGGAATTCGACCGAAGGGGAGCTTGACCCACCAAACCCGGGCCGGTCGGGGCCGGTGTCGGGCCGGTCGGGGCCGGTGCTCTCGGCCCCGCTCCGCGGGGCCTCGGTGCGCTTGGGGCCCGCTGCGCGGGCCAGGTTGTGCCCATCGGTAGCATTCCTGGAATTCGACCTCGCTCCAGGTAGCATTCCTGGAATTCGACCGAAGGGGAGCTTGACCCACCAAACCCGGGCCGGTCGGGGCCGGTGTCGGGCCGGTCGGGGCCGGTGCTCTCGGCCCCGCTCCGCGGGGCCTCGGTGCGCTTGGGGCCCGCTGCGCGGGCCAGGTTGTGCCCATCGGTAGCATTCCTGGAATTCGACCTCGCTCCAGGTAGCATTCCTGGAATTCGACCGAAGGGGAGCTTGACCCACCAAACCCGGGCCGGTCGGGGCCGGTGTCGGGCCGGTCGGGGCCGGTGCTCTCGGCCCCGCTCCGCGGGGCCTCGGAGCGCTTGGGGCCCGCTGCGCGGGCCAGGTTGTGCCCATCGGTAGCATTCCTGGAATTCGACCTCGCTCCAGGTTGAATTCCTGGAATTCGACCGAAGGGGAGCTTGACCCACCAAACCCGGGCCGGTCG
Source organism: Festucalex cinctus (assembly GCF_051991245.1). Taxonomy (NCBI): domain Eukaryota; kingdom Metazoa; phylum Chordata; class Actinopteri; order Syngnathiformes; family Syngnathidae; genus Festucalex; species Festucalex cinctus. The sequence goes on from NW_027520527.1 coordinate 19,298, forward strand.
GGGCCGGTGTCGGGCCGGTCGGGGCCGGTGTTCTCGGCCCCGCTCCGCGGGGCCTCGGTGCGCTTGGGGCCCGCTGCGCGGGCCAGGTTGTGCCCATCGGTAGCATTCCTGGAATTCGACCTCGCTCCAGGTTGAATTCCTGGAATTCGACCGAAGGGGAGCTTGACCCACCAAACCCGGGAAGAACCATGCCGGTGTTCTCGGCCCGGCTCCGCGGGGCCTCGGTGCGCTTGGGGCCCGCTGCGCGGGCCAGGTTGTGCCCATCGGTAGCATTCCTGGAATTCGACCTCGGTCCATGTTGAATTCCTGGAATTCGACCGAAGGGGAGCTGGACCCACCAAACCCGGGACCAACCATGCCGGTGTTCTCGGCCCCGCTCCGCGGGGCCTCGGTGCGCTTGGGGCCCGCTGCGCGGGCCAGGTTGTGCCCATCGGTAGCATTCCTGGAATTCGACCTCGGTCCAGGTAGCATTCCTGGAATTCGACCGAAGGGGAGCTGGACCCACCAAACCCGGGCCGGTCGGGGCCGGTGTCGGGCCGGTCGGGGCCGGTGTTCTCGGCCCCGCTCCGCGGGGCCTCGGTGCGCTTGGGGCCCGCTGCGCGGGCCAGGTTGTGCCCATCGGTAGCATTCCTGGAATTCGACCTCGGTCCAGGTTGAATTCCTGGAATTCGACCGAAGGGGAGCTGGACCCACCAAACCCGGGCCGGTCGGGGCCGGTGTCGGGCCGGTCGGGGCCGGTGCTCTCGGCCCCGCTCCGCGGGGCCTCGGTGCGCTTGGGGCCCGCTGCGCGGGCCAGGTTGTGCCCATCGGTAGCATTCCTGGAATTCGACCTCGGTCCATGTTGAATTCCTGGAATTCGACCGAAGGGGAGCTTGACCCACCAAACCCGGGCCGGTCGGGGCCGGTGTCGGGCCGGTCGGGGCCGGTGCTCTCGGCCCCGCTCCGCGGGGCCTCGGTGCGCTTGGGGCCCGCTGCGCGGGCCAGGTTGTGCCCATCGGTAGCATTCCTGGAATTCGACCTCGGTCCAGGTAGCATTCCTGGAATTCGACCGAAGGGGAGCTTGACCCACCAAACCCGGGCCGGTCGGGGCCGGTGTCGGGCCGGTCGGGCTGCGCGGGCCAGGTTGTGCCCATCGGTAGCATTCCTGGAATTCGACCTCGGTCCATGTTGAATTCCTGGAATTCGACCGAAGGGGAGCTGGACCCACCAAACCCGGGACCAACCATGCCGGTGTTCTCGGCCCCGCTCCGCGGGGCCTCGGTGCGCTTGGGGCCCGCTGCGCGGGCCAGGTTGTGCCCATCGGTAGCATTCCTGGAATTCGACCTCGGTCCAGGTAGCATTCCTGGAATTCGACCGAAGGGGAGCTGGACCCACCAAACCCGGGCCGGTCGGGGCCGGTGTCGGGCCGGTCGGGGCCGGTGTTCTCGGCCCCGCTCCGCGGGGCCTCGGTGCGCTTGGGGCCCGCTGCGCGGGCCAGGTTGTGCCCATCGGTAGCATTCCTGGAATTCGACCTCGGTCCAGGTTGAATTCCTGGAATTCGACCGAAGGGGAGCTGGACCCACCAAACCCGGGCCGGTCGGGGCCGGTGTCGGGCCGGTCGGGGCCGGTGCTCTCGGCCCCGCTCCGCGGGGCCTCGGTGCGCTTGGGGCCCGCTTCGCGGACCAGGTCGAGCCCATCGGTAGCATTCCTGGAATTCAACCTCGGTCCATGTTGAATTCCTGGAATTCGACCGAAGGGGAGCTTGACCCACCAAACCCGGGCCGGTCGGGGCTGGTGTCGGGCAGGTCGGGGCCGGTGTTCTCGGCCCCGCTTCGCGGGGCCTCGGTGCGCTTGGGGCCCGCTGCGCGGGCCAGGTTGTGCCCATCGGTAGCATTCCTGGAATTCGACCTCGCTCCAGGTAGCATTCCTGGAATTCGACCGAAGGGGAGCTTGACCCACCAAACCCGGGCCGGTCGGGGCCGGTGTCGGGCCGGTCGGGGCCGGTGCTCTCGGCCCCGCTCCGCGGGGCCTCGGTGCGCTTGGGGCCCGCTGCGCGGGCCAGGTTGTGCCCATCGGTAGCATTCCTGGAATTCGACCTCGGTCCAGGCAGCATTCCTGGAATTCGACCGAAGGGGAGCTTGACCCACCAAACCCGGGCCGGTCGGGGCCGGTGTCGGGCCGGTCGGGGCCGGTGTTCTCGGCCCCGCTCCGCGGGGCCTCGGTGCGCTTGGGGCCCGCTGCGCGGGCCAGGTTGTGCCCATCGGTAGCATTCCTGGAATTCGACCTCGGTCCAGGTTGAATTCCTGGAATTCGACCGAAGGGGAGCTGGACCCACCAAACCCGGGACCAACCATGCCGGTGTTCTCGGCCCCGCTCCGCGGGGCCTCGGTGCGCTTGGGGCCCGCTGCGCGGGCCAGGTTGTGCCCATCGGTAGCATTCCTGGAATTCGACCTCGGTCCAGGTTGAATTCCTGGAATTCGACCGAAGGGGAGCTGGACCCACGAAACCCGGGAAGAACCATGCCAGTGTTCTCGGCCCCGCTCCGCGGGGCCTCGGTGCGCTTGGGGCCCGCTTCGCGGACCAGGTCGAGCCCATCGGTAGCATTCCTGGAATTCGACCGAAGGGGAGCTTGACCCACCAAACCCGGGCCGGTCGGGGCCGGTGTCGGGCCGGTCGGGGCCGGTGCTCTCGGCCCCGCTCCGCGGGGCCTCGGTGCGCTTGGGGCCCGCTGCGCGGGCCAGGTTGTGCCCATCGGTAGCATTCCTGGAATTCGACCTCGCTCCAGGTAGCATTCCTGGAATTCGACCGAAGGGGAGCTTGACCCACCAAACCCGGGCCGGTCGGGGCCGGTGTCGGGCCGGTCGGGGCCGGTGTTCTCGGCCCCGCTCCGCGGGGCCTCGGTGCGCTTGGGGCCCGATGCGCGGGCCAGGTTGTGCCCATCGGTAGCATTCCTGGAATTCGACCTCGCTCCAGGTAGCATTCCTGGAATTCGACCGAAGGGGAGCTTGACCCACCAAACCCGGGCCGGTCGGGGCCGGTGTCGGGCCGGTCGGGGCCGGTGCTCTCGGCCCCGCTCCGCGGGGCCTCGGTGCGCTTGGGGCCCGCTGCGCGGGCCAGGTTGTGCCCATCGGTAGCATTCCTGGAATTCGACCTCGCTCCAGGTAGCATTCCTGGAATTCAACCGAAGGGGAGCTGGACCCACCAAACCCGGGAAGAACCATGCCGGTGTTCTCGGCCCCGCTCCGCGGGGCCTCGGTGCGCTTGAGGCCCGCTTCGCGGACCAGGTTGAGCCCATCGGTAGCATTCCTGGAATTCGACCTCGGTCCATGTTGAATTCCTGGAATTCGACCGAAGGGGAGCTTGACCCACCAAACCCGGGACCAAACATGCCGATGCTCTCGGCCCCGCTCCGCGGGGCCTCGGTGCGCTTGGGGCCCGCTGCGCGGGCCAGGTTGTGCCCATCGGTAGCATTCCTGGAATTCGACCTCGGTCCATGTTGAATTCCTGGAATTCGACCGAAGGGGAGCTTGACCCACCAAACCCGGGACCAACCATGCCGGTGCTCTCGGCCCCGCTCCGCGGGGCCTCGGTGCGCTTGGGGCCCGCTTCGCGGACCAGGTCGAGCCCATCGGTAGCATTCCTGGAATTCGACCTCGGCCCAGGTTGAATTCCTGGAATTCGACCGAAGGGGAGCTTGACCCAGGAAACCCGGGACCAACCATGCCGGTGTTCTCGGCCCCGCTCCGCGGGGCCTCGGTGCGCTTGGGGCCCGCTTCGCGGACCAGGTCGAGCCCATCGGTAGCATTCCTGGAATTCAACCTCGGTCCATGTTGAATTCCTGGAATTCGACCGAAGGGGAGCTTGACCCACCAAACCCGGGCCGGTCGGGGCTGGTGTCGGGCAGGTCGGGGCCGGTGTTCTCGGCCCCGCTTCGCGGGGCCTCGGTGCGCTTGGGGCCCGCTGCGCGGGCCAGGTTGTGCCCATCGGTAGCATTCCTGGAATTCGACCTCGCTCCAGGTAGCATTCCTGGAATTCGACCGAAGGGGAGCTTGACCCACCAAACCCGGGCCGGTCGGGGCCGGTGTCGGGCCGGTCGGGGCCGGTGCTCTCGGCCCCGCTCCGCGGGGCCTCGGTGCGCTTGGGGCCCGCTGCGCGGGCCAGGTTGTGCCCATCGGTAGCATTCCTGGAATTCGACCTCGGTCCAGGCAGCATTCCTGGAATTCGACCGAAGGGGAGCTTGACCCACCAAACCCGGGCCGGTCGGGGCCGGTGTCGGGCCGGTCGGGGCCGGTGTTCTCGGCCCCGCTCCGCGGGGCCTCGGTGCGCTTGGGGCCCGCTGCGCGGGCCAGGTTGTGCCCATCGGTAGCATTCCTGGAATTCGACCTCGGTCCAGGTTGAATTCCTGGAATTCGACCGAAGGGGAGCTGGACCCACCAAACCCGGGACCAACCATGCCGGTGTTCTCGGCCCCGCTCCGCGGGGCCTCGGTGCGCTTGGGGCCCGCTGCGCGGGCCAGGTTGTGCCCATCGGTAGCATTCCTGGAATTCGACCTCGGTCCAGGTTGAATTCCTGGAATTCGACCGAAGGGGAGCTGGACCCACGAAACCCGGGAAGAACCATGCCAGTGTTCTCGGCCCCGCTCCGCGGGGCCTCGGTGCGCTTGGGGCCCGCTTCGCGGACCAGGTCGAGCCCATCGGTAGCATTCCTGGAATTCGACCGAAGGGGAGCTTGACCCACCAAACCCGGGCCGGTCGGGGCCGGTGTCGGGCCGGTCGGGGCCGGTGCTCTCGGCCCCGCTCCGCGGGGCCTCGGTGCGCTTGGGGCCCGCTGCGCGGGCCAGGTTGTGCCCATCGGTAGCATTCCTGGAATTCGACCTCGCTCCAGGTAGCATTCCTGGAATTCGACCGAAGGGGAGCTTGACCCACCAAACCCGGGCCGGTCGGGGCCGGTGTCGGGCCGGTCGGGGCCGGTGTTCTCGGCCCCGCTCCGCGGGGCCTCGGTGCGCTTGGGGCCCGATGCGCGGGCCAGGTTGTGCCCATCGGTAGCATTCCTGGAATTCGACCTCGCTCCAGGTAGCATTCCTGGAATTCGACCGAAGGGGAGCTTGACCCACCAAACCCGGGCCGGTCGGGGCCGGTGTCGGGCCGGTCGGGGCCGGTGCTCTCGGCCCCGCTCCGCGGGGCCTCGGTGCGCTTGGGGCCCGCTGCGCGGGCCAGGTTGTGCCCATCGGTAGCATTCCTGGAATTCGACCTCGCTCCAGGTAGCATTCCTGGAATTCAACCGAAGGGGAGCTGGACCCACCAAACCCGGGAAGAACCATGCCGGTGTTCTCGGCCCCGCTCCGCGGGGCCTCGGTGCGCTTGAGGCCCGCTTCGCGGACCAGGTTGAGCCCATCGGTAGCATTCCTGGAATTCGACCTCGGTCCATGTTGAATTCCTGGAATTCGACCGAAGGGGAGCTTGACCCACCAAACCCGGGACCAAACATGCCGATGCTCTCGGCCCCGCTCCGCGGGGCCTCGGTGCGCTTGGGGCCCGCTGCGCGGGCCAGGTTGTGCCCATCGGTAGCATTCCTGGAATTCGACCTCGGTCCATGTTGAATTCCTGGAATTCGACCGAAGGGGAGCTTGACCCACCAAACCCGGGACCAACCATGCCGGTGCTCTCGGCCCCGCTCCGCGGGGCCTCGGTGCGCTTGGGGCCCGCTTCGCGGACCAGGTCGAGCCCATCGGTAGCATTCCTGGAATTCGACCTCGGCCCAGGTTGAATTCCTGGAATTCGACCGAAGGGGAGCTTGACCCAGGAAACCCGGGACCAACCATGCCGGTGTTCTCGGCCCCGCTCCGCGGGGCCTCGGTGCGCTTGGGGCCCGCTGCGCGGGCCAGGTTGTGCCCATCGGTAGCATTCCTGGAATTCGACCTCGGTCCATGTTGAATTCCTGGAATTCGACCGAAGGGGAGCTGGACCCACCAAACCCGGGACCAACCATGCCGGTGTTCTCGGCCCCGCTCCGCGGGGCCTCGGTGCGCTTGGGGCCCGCTGCGCGGGCCAGGTTGTGCCCATCGGTAGCATTCCTGGAATTCGACCTCGGTCCAGGTAGCATTCCTGGAATTCGACCGAAGGGGAGCTGGACCCACCAAACCCGGGCCGGTCGGGGCCGGTGTCGGGCCGGTCGGGGCCGGTGTTCTCGGCCCCGCTCCGCGGGGCCTCGGTGCGCTTGGGGCCCGCTGCGCGGGCCAGGTTGTGCCCATCGGTAGCATTCCTGGAATTCGACCTCGGTCCAGGTTGAATTCCTGGAATTCGACCGAAGGGGAGCTGGACCCACCAAACCCGGGCCGGTCGGGGCCGGTGTCGGGCCGGTCGGGGCCGGTGCTCTCGGCCCCGCTCCGCGGGGCCTCGGTGCGCTTGGGGCCCGCTGCGCGGGCCAGGTTGTGCCCATCGGTAGCATTCCTGGAATTCGACCTCGGTCCATGTTGAATTCCTGGAATTCGACCGAAGGGGAGCTTGACCCACCAAACCCGGGCCGGTCGGGGCCGGTGTCGGGCCGGTCGGGGCCGGTGCTCTCGGCCCCGCTCCGCGGGGCCTCGGTGCGCTTGGGGCCCGCTGCGCGGGCCAGGTTGTGCCCATCGGTAGCATTCCTGGAATTCGACCTCGGTCCAGGTAGCATTCCTGGAATTCGACCGAAGGGGAGCTTGACCCACCAAACCCGGGCCGGTCGGGGCCGGTGTCGGGCCGGTCGGGCTGCGCGGGCCAGGTTGTGCCCATCGGTAGCATTCCTGGAATTCGACCTCGGTCCATGTTGAATTCCTGGAATTCGACCGAAGGGGAGCTGGACCCACCAAACCCGGGACCAACCATGCCGGTGTTCTCGGCCCCGCTCCGCGGGGCCTCGGTGCGCTTGGGGCCCGCTGCGCGGGCCAGGTTGTGCCCATCGGTAGCATTCCTGGAATTCGACCTCGGTCCAGGTAGCATTCCTGGAATTCGACCGAAGGGGAGCTGGACCCACCAAACCCGGGCCGGTCGGGGCCGGTGTCGGGCCGGTCGGGGCCGGTGTTCTCGGCCCCGCTCCGCGGGGCCTCGGTGCGCTTGGGGCCCGCTGCGCGGGCCAGGTTGTGCCCATCGGTAGCATTCCTGGAATTCGACCTCGGTCCAGGTTGAATTCCTGGAATTCGACCGAAGGGGAGCTGGACCCACCAAACCCGGGCCGGTCGGGGCCGGTGTCGGGCCGGTCGGGGCCGGTGCTCTCGGCCCCGCTCCGCGGGGCCTCGGTGCGCTTGGGGCCCGCTGCGCGGGCCAGGTTGTGCCCATCGGTAGCATTCCTGGAATTCGACCTCGGTCCATGTTGAATTCCTGGAATTCGACCGAAGGGGAGCTTGACCCACCAAACCCGGGCCGGTCGGGGCCGGTGTCGGGCCGGTCGGGGCCGGTGCTCTCGGCCCCGCTCCGCGGGGCCTCGGTGCGCTTGGGGCCCGCTGCGCGGGCCAGGTTGTGCCCATCGGTAGCATTCCTGGAATTCGACCTCGGTCCAGGTAGCATTCCTGGAATTCGACCGAAGGGGAGCTTGACCCACCAAACCCGGGCCGGTCGGGGCCGGTGTCGGGCCGGTCGGGCTGCGCGGGCCAGGTTGTGCCCATCGGTAGCATTCCTGGAATTCGACCTCGGTCCATGTTGAATTCCTGGAATTCGACCGAAGGGGAGCTGGACCCACCAAACCCGGGACCAACCATGCCGGTGTTCTCGGCCCCGCTCCGCGGGGCCTCGGTGCGCTTGGGGCCCGCTGCGCGGGCCAGGTTGTGCCCATCGGTAGCATTCCTGGAATTCGACCTCGGTCCAGGTAGCATTCCTGGAATTCGACCGAAGGGGAGCTGGACCCACCAAACCCGGGCCGGTCGGGGCCGGTGTCGGGCCGGTCGGGGCCGGTGTTCTCGGCCCCGCTCCGCGGGGCCTCGGTGCGCTTGGGGCCCGCTGCGCGGGCCAGGTTGTGCCCATCGGTAGCATTCCTGGAATTCGACCTCGGTCCAGGTTGAATTCCTGGAATTCGACCGAAGGGGAGCTGGACCCACCAAACCCGGGCCGGTCGGGGCCGGTGTCGGGCCGGTCGGGGCCGGTGCTCTCGGCCCCGCTCCGCGGGGCCTCGGTGCGCTTGGGGCCCGCTTCGCGGACCAGGTCGAGCCCATCGGTAGCATTCCTGGAATTCAACCTCGGTCCATGTTGAATTCCTGGAATTCGACCGAAGGGGAGCTTGACCCACCAAACCCGGGCCGGTCGGGGCTGGTGTCGGGCAGGTCGGGGCCGGTGTTCTCGGCCCCGCTTCGCGGGGCCTCGGTGCGCTTGGGGCCCGCTGCGCGGGCCAGGTTGTGCCCATCGGTAGCATTCCTGGAATTCGACCTCGCTCCAGGTAGCATTCCTGGAATTCGACCGAAGGGGAGCTTGACCCACCAAACCCGGGCCGGTCGGGGCCGGTGTCGGGCCGGTCGGGGCCGGTGCTCTCGGCCCCGCTCCGCGGGGCCTCGGTGCGCTTGGGGCCCGCTGCGCGGGCCAGGTTGTGCCCATCGGTAGCATTCCTGGAATTCGACCTCGGTCCAGGCAGCATTCCTGGAATTCGACCGAAGGGGAGCTTGACCCACCAAACCCGGGCCGGTCGGGGCCGGTGTCGGGCCGGTCGGGGCCGGTGTTCTCGGCCCCGCTCCGCGGGGCCTCGGTGCGCTTGGGGCCCGCTGCGCGGGCCAGGTTGTGCCCATCGGTAGCATTCCTGGAATTCGACCTCGGTCCAGGTTGAATTCCTGGAATTCGACCGAAGGGGAGCTGGACCCACCAAACCCGGGACCAACCATGCCGGTGTTCTCGGCCCCGCTCCGCGGGGCCTCGGTGCGCTTGGGGCCCGCTGCGCGGGCCAGGTTGTGCCCATCGGTAGCATTCCTGGAATTCGACCTCGGTCCAGGTTGAATTCCTGGAATTCGACCGAAGGGGAGCTGGACCCACGAAACCCGGGAAGAACCATGCCAGTGTTCTCGGCCCCGCTCCGCGGGGCCTCGGTGCGCTTGGGGCCCGCTTCGCGGACCAGGTCGAGCCCATCGGTAGCATTCCTGGAATTCGACCGAAGGGGAGCTTGACCCACCAAACCCGGGCCGGTCGGGGCCGGTGTCGGGCCGGTCGGGGCCGGTGCTCTCGGCCCCGCTCCGCGGGGCCTCGGTGCGCTTGGGGCCCGCTGCGCGGGCCAGGTTGTGCCCATCGGTAGCATTCCTGGAATTCGACCTCGCTCCAGGTAGCATTCCTGGAATTCGACCGAAGGGGAGCTTGACCCACCAAACCCGGGCCGGTCGGGGCCGGTGTCGGGCCGGTCGGGGCCGGTGTTCTCGGCCCCGCTCCGCGGGGCCTCGGTGCGCTTGGGGCCCGATGCGCGGGCCAGGTTGTGCCCATCGGTAGCATTCCTGGAATTCGACCTCGCTCCAGGTAGCATTCCTGGAATTCGACCGAAGGGGAGCTTGACCCACCAAACCCGGGCCGGTCGGGGCCGGTGTCGGGCCGGTCGGGGCCGGTGCTCTCGGCCCCGCTCCGCGGGGCCTCGGTGCGCTTGGGGCCCGCTGCGCGGGCCAGGTTGTGCCCATCGGTAGCATTCCTGGAATTCGACCTCGCTCCAGGTAGCATTCCTGGAATTCAACCGAAGGGGAGCTGGACCCACCAAACCCGGGAAGAACCATGCCGGTGTTCTCGGCCCCGCTCCGCGGGGCCTCGGTGCGCTTGAGGCCCGCTTCGCGGACCAGGTTGAGCCCATCGGTAGCATTCCTGGAATTCGACCTCGGTCCATGTTGAATTCCTGGAATTCGACCGAAGGGGAGCTTGACCCACCAAACCCGGGACCAAACATGCCGATGCTCTCGGCCCCGCTCCGCGGGGCCTCGGTGCGCTTGGGGCCCGCTGCGCGGGCCAGGTTGTGCCCATCGGTAGCATTCCTGGAATTCGACCTCGGTCCATGTTGAATTCCTGGAATTCGACCGAAGGGGAGCTTGACCCACCAAACCCGGGACCAACCATGCCGGTGCTCTCGGCCCCGCTCCGCGGGGCCTCGGTGCGCTTGGGGCCCGCTTCGCGGACCAGGTCGAGCCCATCGGTAGCATTCCTGGAATTCGACCTCGGCCCAGGTTGAATTCCTGGAATTCGACCGAAGGGGAGCTTGACCCAGGAAACCCGGGACCAACCATGCCGGTGTTCTCGGCCCCGCTCCGCGGGGCCTCGGTGCGCTTGGGGCCCGCTGCGCGGGCCAGGTTGTGCCCATCGGTAGCATTCCTGGAATGCGACCTCGCTCCAGGTTGAATTCCTGGAATTCGACCGAAGGGGAGCTTGACCCACCAAACCCGGGCCGGTCGGGGCCGGTGTCGGGCCGGTCGGGGCCGGTGTTCTCGGCCCCGCTCCGCGGGGCCTCGGTGCGCTTGGGGCCCGCTGCGCGGGCCAGGTGGTGCCCATCGGTAGCATTCCTGGAATTCGACCTCGCTCCAGGTTGAATTCCTGGAATTCGACCGAAGGGGAGCTTGACCCACCAAACCCGGGCCGGTCGGGGCCGTTGTCGGGCCGGTCGGGGCCGGTGCTCTCGGCCCCGCTCCGCGGGGCCTCGGTGCGCTTGGGGCCCGCTGCGCGGGCCAGGTGTAGCCCATCGGTCGAAATCCTGGAAATCGACCCTGGATGTGTCGAATTCCTGGAAATCGACTCAAGCCGGAAACGGAGCCTCCCTCCCCGGGTGCTACCATGGCGGTGTTCTCGGCCCCGCTTCGCGGGGCCTCGGTGCGCTTGGGGCCCGCTGCGCGGGCCAGGTGTAGCCCATCGGTCGAAATCCTGGAAATCGACCCTGGATGTGTCGAATTCCTGGAAATCGACTCAAGCCGGAAACGGAGCCTCCCTCCCCGGGTGCTACCATGGCGGTGTTCTCGGCCCCGCTTCGCGGGGCCTCGGTGCGCTTGGGGCCCGCTTCGCGGGCCAGGTTTAGCCCATCGGTCGAAATCCTGGAAATCGACCCTGGATGTGTCGAATTCCTGGAAATCGACTCAAGCCGGAAACGGAACCTCCCTCCCCGGGTGCTACCATGGCGGTGTTCTCGGCCCCGCTTCGCGGGGCCTCGGTGCGCTTGGGGCCCGCTTCGCGGGCCAGGTTTAGCCCATCGGTCGAAATCCTGGAAATCGACCCTGGATGTGTCGAATTCCTGGAAATCGACTCAAGCCGGAAACGGAGCCTCCCTCCCCGGGTGCTACCATGGCGGTGTTCTCGGCCCCGCTTCGCGGGGCCTCGGTGTGCTTGGGGCCCGCTTCGCGGGCCAGGTTTAGCCCATCGGTCGAAATCCTGGAAATCGACCCTGGATGTGTCGAATTCCTGGAAATCGACTCAAGCCGGGAACGGAGCCTCCCTCCCCGGGTGCTACCATGGCGGTGTTCTCGGCCCCGCTTCGCGGGGCCTCGGTGTGCTTGGGGCCCGCTTCGCGGGCCAGGTTTAGCCCATCGGTCGAAATCCTGGAAATCGACCCTGGATGTGTCGAATTCCTGGAAATCGACTCAAGCCGGAAACGGAACCTCCCTCCCCGGGTGCTACCATGGCGGTGTTCTCGGCCCCGCTTCGCGGGGCCTCGGTGCGCTTGGGGCCCGCTTCGCGGGCCAGGTTTAGCCCATCGGTCGCATTCCTGGAATTCGACCTCGTTCCTCCAGGTTGAATTCCTGGAATTCGACCTAGCGGGCAGGTTAACCGATCGGTAGGAATCCTGGAAATGAACCTCGGTCCTCCAGGTTGAATTCCTGGAATTCGACCTAGCGGGCAGGTTAACCGATCGGTAGGAATCCTGGAAATGAACCTCGGTCCTCCAGGTTGAATTCCTGGAATTCGACCTAGCGGGCAGGTTAACCGATCGGTAGGAATCCTGGAAATGAACCGCGGTTGTTTGGGGTTGGTTTCCTGGAAATGGACTTAAGCGGGGGACGGAATCGGAACCACCCACCCCGGACCGGTGCTCTCGGCCCGGCTTCGCGGGGCAGGTTTAGCCCATCGGTAGCATTCCTGGAAATCGACTTCGGAGGTCAGGTTTAGCCCATCGGTAGCATTCCTGGAAATCGACTTCGAACCACCCACCCCGGACCGGTGCTCTCGGCCCGGATTCGCGGGGCAGGTTTAGCCCATCGGTAGCATTCCTGGAAATCGACTTCGAACCACCCACCACCGGCCGGTGCTCTCGGCCCGGCTTCGCGGAGCAGGTTTAGCCCATCGGTAGCATTCCTGGAAATCGACTTCGAACCACCCACCACCGGCCGGTGCTCTCGGCCCGGCTTCGCGGGGCAGGTTTAGCCCATCGGTAGCATTCCTGGAATTCGACTTCGAACCACCCACCACCGGCCGGTGCTCTCGGCCCGGCTTCGCGGGGCAGGTTTAGCCCATCGGTAGCATTCCTGGAAATCGACTTCGGAGGTCAGGTTTAGCCCATCGGTAGCTTTCATGGAAGTTGACCTCGGTCCTCCAGGTTGAATTCCTGGAATTCGACCTACCTGGCAGGTTAACCGATCGGTAGGAATCCTGGAAATGAACCTCGGTTGTTTGGGGTTGGTTTCCTGGAAATGGACTTAACCGGGGGACAGAATCGGAACCACCCACCCCGGACCGGTGCTCTCGGCCCGGATTCGCGGGGCAGGTTTAGCCCATCGGTAGCATTCCTGGAAATCGACTTCGAACCACCCACCACCGGCCGGTGCTCTCGGCCCGGCTTCGCGGAGCAGGTTTAGCCCATCGGTAGCATTCCTGGAAATCGACTTCGAACCACCCACCACCGGCCGGTGCTCTCGGCCCGGCTTCGCGGAGCAGGTTTAGCCCATCGGTAGCATTCCTGGAAATCGACTTCGAACCACCCACCACCGGCCGGTGCTCTCGGCCCGGCTTCGCGGGGCAGGTTTAGCCCATCGGTAGCATTCCTGGAAATCGACTTCGGAGGTCAGGTTTAGCCCATCGGTAGCTTTCATGGAAGTTGACCTCGGTCCTCCAGGTTGAATTCCTGGAATTCGACCTACCTGGCAGGTTAACCGATCGGTAGGAATCCTGGAAATGAACCTCGGTTGTTTTGCGGTTGTTTTCCTGGAAATGGACTTAACCGGGGGACGGAATCGGAACCACCCAGCCCGGACCGGTGCTCTCGGCCCGGATTCGCGGGGCAGGTTTAGCCCATCGGTAGCATTCCTGGAAATCGACTTCGAACCACCCACCACCGGCCGGTGCTCTCGGCCCGGCTTCGCGGAGCAGGTTTAGCCCATCGGTAGCATTCCTGGAAATCGACTTCGAACCACCCACCACCGGCCGGTGCTCTCGGCCCGGCTTCGCGGGGCAGGTTTAGCCCATCGGTAGCATTCCTGGAAATCGACTTCGGAGGTCAGGTTTAGCCCATCGGTAGCTTTCATGGAAGTTGACCTCGGTCCTCCAGGTTGAATTCCTGGAATTCGACCTACCTGGCAGGTTAACCGATCGGTAGGAATCCTGGAAATGAACCTCGGTTGTTTTGCGGTTGTTTTCCTGGAAATGGACTTAACCGGGGGACGGAATCGGAACCACCCACCCCGGGCCGGTGCTCTCGGCCCGGCTTCGCGGGGCAGGTTTAGCCCATCGGTAGCATTCCTGGAAATCGACTTCGAACCACCCACCACCGGCCGGTGCTCTCGGCCCGGCTTCGCGGGGCAGGTTTAGCCCATCGGTAGCATTCCTGGAAATCGACTTCGAACCACCCACCACCGGCCGGTGCTCTCGGCCCGGCTTCGCGGGGCAGGTTTAGCCCATCGGTAGCATTCCTGGAAATCGACTTCGGAGGTCAGGTTTAGCCCATCGGTAGCTTTCATGGAAGTTGACCTCGGTCCTCCAGGTTGAATTCCTGGAATTCGACCTACCTGGCAGGTTAACCGATCGGTAGGAATCCTGGAAATGAACCTCGGTTTTTTGGGGTTGGTTTCCTGGAAATGGACTTAACCGGGGGACAGAATCGGAACCACCCACCCCGGACCGGTGCTCTCGGCCCGGCTTCGCGGGGCAGGTTTAGCCCATCGGTAGCATTCCTGGAAATCGACTTCGAACCACCCACCACGGCCCGGTGCTCTCGGCCCGGCTTCGCGGGGCAGGTTTAGCCCATCGGTAGCATTCCTGGAAATCGACTTCGAACCACCCACCACCGGCCGGTGCTCTCGGCCCGGCTTCGCGGGGCAGGTTTAGCCCATCGGTAGCATTCCTGGAAATCGACTTCGGAGGTCAGGTTTAGCCCATCGGTAGCATTCATGGAAGTTGACCTCGGTCCTCCAGGTTGAATTCCTGGAATTCGACCTACCTGGCAGGTTAACCGATCGGTAGGAATCCTGGAAATGAACCTCGGTTGTTTGGGGTTGGTTTCCTGGAAATGGACTTAACCGGGGGACAGAATCGGAACCACCCACCCCGGACCGGTGCTCTCGGCCCGGCTTCGCGGGGCAGGTTTAGCCCATCGGTAGCATTCCTGGAAATCGACTTCGAACCACCCACCACGGCCCGGTGCTCTCGGCCCGGCTTCGCGGGGCAGGTTTAGCCCATCGGTAGCATTCCTGGAAATCGACTTCGAACCACCCACCACCGGCCGGTGCTCTCGGCCCGGCTTCGCGGGGCAGGTTTAGCCCATCGGTAGCATTCCTGGAAATCGACTTCGGAGGTCAGGTTTAGCCCATCGGTAGCATTCATGGAAGTTGACCTCGGTCCTCCAGGTTGAATTCCTGGAATTCGACCTACCTGGCAGGTTAACCGATCGGTAGGAATCCTGGAAATGAACCTCGGTTGTTTGGGGTTGGTTTCCTGGAAATGGACTTTACCGGGGGACAGAATCGGAACCACCCACCCCGGAACGGTGCTCTCGGCCCGGCTTCGCGGGGCAGGTTTAGCCCATCGGTAGCATTCCTGGAAATGGACCTTGGGGGTCAGGTTTAGCCCATCGGTCGGATTCCTGGAAGTTGACCTCGGTTGAGGTTGAATTCCTGGAATTCGACCTAGCGGGGCAGGTTAGCCGATCGGTAGGAATCCTGGAAATGAACCTCGGTTGGTTGGGGTTGGATTCCTGGAAATGGACCTGGGGGTCAGGTTAGCCGATCGGTAGGAATCCTGGAACTGGACCTTGTTTGGGGTTGGATTCCTGGAAGTGGACTTCGCGGAGGCAGGTTAGCCGATCGGTAGGAATCCTGGAACTGGACCTTGGTTGGGGCTCAATTCCATTAAAATGGACTCACTCACGCCGGGAACTGAACCACCCACCTCGGGACGCATGTTTAGCCCATCGGTAGGATTCCTTGAAGTTGACCTCGGTCCAGGTTGAATTCCTGGAATTCGACATAGCGGGGGCTGGACCCACGAAACCAGGGACGCACCATGCCGGTGTTCACGGCCCAACTTCGCGGGTCAAGTTCAACCGATAGGTAGGATTCCTGGAACTGGACGCCCCATGCCGGTGCTCACGGCCCAACTTCGCGGGTCAAGTTCAACCGATCGGTAGGATTCCTGGAACTTGACCGAGGTTCAGGTTAAATTCCTGTAACAGCGACTGACATGTGCAATTGTGAGAGGCATGCAGCATCG
>NW_027520528.1:0-34779 GCF_051991245.1 Festucalex cinctus
GTATAGTAAGGCTTTTTTTTCCGACAAAAAAACGACCATGTATAGTAAGGCTTTTTTTTCCGACAAAAAAACGACCATGTATAGTAAGGCTTTTTTTTCCGACAAAAAAACGACCATGTATAGTAAGGCTTTTTTTTCCGACAAAAAAAACGACCATGTATAGTAAGGCTTTTTTTTCGACAAAAAAACGACCATGTATAGTAAGGCTTTTTTTTCCGACAAAAAAACGACCATGTATAGTAAGGCTTTTTTTTCCGACAAAAAAACGACCATGTATAGTAAGGCTTTTTTTTCCGACAAAAAAACGACCATGTATAGTAAGGCTTTTTTTTCCGACAAAAAAACGACCATGTATAGTAAGGCTTTTTTTTCCGACAAAAAAACGACCATGTATAGTAAGGCTTTTTTTTCCGACAAAAAAACGACCATGTATAGTAAGGCTTTTTTTTCCGACAAAAAAACGACCATGTATAGTAAGGCTTTTTTTTCCGACAAAAAAACGACCATGTATAGTAAGGCTTTTTTTTCCGACAAAAAAACGACCATGTATAGTAAGGCTTTTTTTTCCGACAAAAAAACGACCATGTATAGTAAGGCTTTTTTTTCCGACAAAAAAACGACCATGTATAGTAAGGCTTTTTTTTCCGACAAAAAAACGACCATGTATAGTAAGGCTTTTTTTTCCGACAAAAAAACGACCATGTATAGTAAGGCTTTTTTTTCCGACAAAAAAACGACCATGTATAGTAAGGCTTTTTTTTCCGACAAAAAAACGACCATGTATAGTAAGGCTTTTTTTTCCGACAAAAAAACGACCATGTATAGTAAGGCTTTTTTTTCCGACAAAAAAACGACCATGTATAGTAAGGCTTTTTTTTCCGACAAAAAAACGACCATGTATAGTAAGGCTTTTTTTTCCGACAAAAAAACGACCATGTATAGTAAGGCTTTTTTTTCCGACAAAAAAACGACCATGTATAGTAAGGCTTTTTTTTCCGACAAAAAAACGACCATGTATAGTAAGGCTTTTTTTTCCGACAAAAAAAACGACCATGTATAGTAAGGCTTTTTTTTCCGACAAAAAAACGACCATGTATAGTAAGGCTTTTTTTTCCGACAAAAAAACGACCATGTATAGTAAGGCTTTTTTTTCCGACAAAAAAACGACCATGTATAAACGACCATGTATAGTAAGCCTTTTTTTTCCGACAAAAAAACGACCATGTATAGTAAGGCTTCTTTTTCCGACAAAAAAACGACCATGTATAGTAAGGCTTTTTTTTCCGACAAAAAAACGACCATGTATAGTAAGGCTTTTTTTTGCGACAAAAAAACGACCATGTATAGTAAGGCTTTTTTTTGCGACAAAAAAACGACCATGTATAGTAAGGCTTTTTTTCCGACAAAAAAACGACCATGTATAGTAAGGCTTTTTTTTCGACAAAAAAACGACCATGTATAGTAAGGCTTTTTTTTCCGACAAAAAAACGACCATGTATAGTAAGGCTTTTTTTTGCGACAAAAAAACGACCATGTATAGTAAGGCTTCTTTTTCCGACAAAAAAACGACCATGTATAGTAAGGCTTTTTTTTCCGACAAAAAAACGACCATGTATAGTAAGGCTTTTTTTCCGACAAAAAAACGACCATGTATAGTAAGGCTTTTTTTTCCGACAAAAAAACGACCATGTATAGTAAGGCATTTTTTTCCGACAAAAAAACGACCATGTATAGTAAGGCTTTTTTTTCAGACAAAAAAACACCATGTATAGTAAGGCTTTTTTTCAGACAAAAAAAACGACCATGTATAGTAAGGCTTTTTTTTCCGACAAAAAAACGACCATGTATAGTAAGGCTTTTTTTTCCGACCGAAAAAAACGACCATGTATAGTAAGGCTTTTTTTTCCGACAAAAAAACGACCATGTATAGTAAGGCTTTTTTTCCCGACAAAAAAACGACCATGTATAGTAAGGCTTTTTTTTCCGACAAAAAAACGACCATGTATTGTAAGGCTTTTTTTTCCGCCAAAAAAACGACCATGTATAGTAAGGCTTTTTTTTTCCGACAAAAAAACGACCATGTATAGTAAGGCTTTTTTTCCGACAAAAAAACGACCATGTATAGTAAGGCTTTTTTTTCCGACAAAAAAACGACCATGTATAGTAAGGCTTTTTTTTCCGACAAAAAAACGACCATGTATAGTAAGGCTTTTTTTTCCGACAAAAAAACGACCATGTATAGTAAGGCTTTTTTTTCGACAAAAAAACGACCATGTATAGTAAGGCTTTTTTTTCCGACAAAAAAACGACCATGTATAGTAAGGCTTTTTTTTCCGACAAAAAACGACCATGTATAGTAAGGCTTTTTTTTCCGACAAAAAAACGACCATGTATAGTAAGGCTTTTTTTTCCGACAACAAAACGACCATGTATAGTAAGGCTTTTTTTCCGACAAAAAACGACCATGTATAGTAAGGCTTTTTTTTTCGACAAAAAAACGACCATGTATAGTAAGGCTTTTTTTCTGACAAAAAAACGACCATGTATAGTAAGGCTTTTTTTTTCCGACAAAAAAACGACCATGTATAGTAAGGCTTTTTTTTCCGACAAAAAAACGACCATGTATAGTAAGGCTTTTTTTTCCGACAAAAAAACGACCATGTATAGTAAGGCTTTTTTTTTCAGACAAAAAAACGACCATGTATAGTAAGGCTTTTTTTTTCCGACAAAAAAACGACCATGTATAGTAAGGCTTTTTTTTCCGACAAAAAAACGACCATGTATAGTAAGGCTTTTTTTTTCCGACAAAAAAACGACCATGTATAGTAAGCTTTTTTTTCCGACAAAAAAACGACCATGTATAGTAAGGCTTTTTTTTCCGACAAAAAAACGACCATGTATAGTAAGGCTTTTTTTTCCGACAAAAAAACGACCATGTATAGTAAGGCTTTTTTTTCCGACAAAAAAAAACGACCATGTATAGTAAGGCTTCTTTTTCCGACAAAAAAACGACCATGTATAGTAAGGCTTTTTTTTCCGACAAAAAACGACCATGTATAGTAAGGCTTTTTTTTCCGACAAAAAAACGACCATGTATAGTAAGGCTTTTTTTCCGACAAAAAAACGACCATGTATAGTAAGGCTTTTTTTTGCGACAAAAAAACGACCATGTATAGTAAGGCTTTTTTTTCCGACAAAAAAACGACCATGTATAGTAAGGCTTTTTTTTGCGACAAAAAAACGACCATGTATAGTAAGGCTTTTTTTTCCACAAAAAAAACGACCATGTATAGTAAGGCTTCTTTTTTCCGACAAAAAAACGACCATGTATAGTAAGGCTTTTTTTTCCGACAAAAAAACGACCATGTATAGTAAGGCTTTTTTTTCCGACAAAAAAAACGACCATGTATAGTACGGCTTTTTTTTTCGACAAAAAAACGACCATGTATAGTAAGGCTTTTTTTTCCGACAAAAAAACGACCATGTATAGTAAGGCTTTTTTTTTGCGACAAAAAAACGACCATGTATAGTAAGGCTTTTTTTTCCGACAAAAAAATGACCATGTATAGTAAGGCTTTTTTTTCCGACAAAAAAACGACCATGTATAGTAAGGCTTTTTTTCCCGACAAAAAAACGACCATGTATAGTAAGTTTTTTTTCCGACAAAAAAACGACCATGTATTGTAAGGCTTTTTTTTTCCCGCCAAAAAAACGACCATGTATAGTAAGGCTTTTTTTTTCCGACAAAAAAACGACCATGTATAGTAAGGCTTTTTTTCCGACAAAAAAACGACCATGTATAGTAAGGCTTTTTTTTCCGACAAAAAAACGACCATGTATAGTAAGGCTTTTTTTTTTGCGACAAAAAAACGACCATGTATAGTAAGGCTTTTTTTTCCGACAAAAAAATGACCATGTATAGTAAGGCTTTTTTTTCCGACAAAAAAACGACCATGTATAGTAAGGCTTTTTTTTCCGACAAAAAAACGACCATGTATAGTAAGCCTTTTTTTTCCGACAAAAAAACGACCATGTATAGTAAGGCTTCTTTTTCCGACAAAAAAACGACCATGTATAGTAAGGCTTTTTTTTCCGACAAAAAAAACGACCATGTATAGTAAGGCTTTTTTTTCCGACAAAAAAACGACCATGTATAGTAAGGCTTTTTTTTCCGACAAAAAAAAACGACCATGTATAGTACGGCTTTTTTTTTCGACAAAAAAACGACCATGTATAGTAAGGCTTTTTTTTCCGACAAAAAACGACCATGTATAGTAAGGCTTTTTTTTTCCGACAAAAAAAACGACCATGTATAGTCAGGCTTTTTTTTCCGACAAAAAAACGACCATGTATAGTAAGGCTTTTTTTTCCGACAAAAAAATGACCATGTATAGTAAGGCTTTTTTTTCAGACAAAAAAACGACCATGTATAGTAAGGCTTTTTTTTCCGACAAAAAAACGACCATGTATAGTAAGGCTTTTTTTTCCGACAAAAAAAACGACCATGTATAGTACGGCTTTTTTTTTCGACAAAAAAACGACCATGTATAGTAAGGCTTTTTTTTCCGACAAAAACAAACGACCATGTATAGTAAGGCTTTTTTTTTCGACAAAAAAACGACCATGTATAGTAAGCCTTTTTTTTCCGACAAAAAAACGACCATGTATAGTAAGCCTTTTTTTTCCGACAAAAAAACGACCATGTATAGTAAGGCTTCTTTTTCCGACCAAAAAACGACCATGTATAGTAAGGCTTTTTTTTCCGACAAAAAAACGACCATGTATAGTAAGGCTTTTTTTTGCGACAAAAAAACGACCATGTATAGTACGGCTTTTTTTTGCGACAAAAAAACGACCATGTATAGTAAGGCTTTTTTTTGCGACAAAAAAACGACCATGTATAGTAAGGCTTTTTTTTCCGACAAAAAAACGACCATGTATAGTAAGGCTTTTTTTTCCGACAAAAAAACGACCATGTATAGTAAGGCTTTTTTTTGCGACAAAAAAACGACCATGTATAGTAAGGCTTCTTTTTCCGACAAAAAAACGACCATGTATAGTAAGGCTTTTTTTTCCGACAAAAAAACGACCATGTATAGTAAGGCTTTTTTTTCCGACAAAAAAATGACCATGTATAGTAAGGCTTTTTTTTCCGACAAAAAAACGACCATGTATAGTAAGGCTTTTTTTTCCGACAAAAAAACGACCATGTATAGTAAGGCTTTTTTTTCCGACAAAAAAACGACCATGTATAGTAAGGCTTTTTTTTTTGCGACAAAAAAACGACCATGTATAGTAAGGCTTTTTTTTCCGACAAAAAAATGACCATGTATAGTAAGGCTTTTTTTTCCGACAAAAAAACGACCATGTATAGTAAGGCTTTTTTTTCCGACAAAAAAACGACCATGTATAGTAAGCCTTTTTTTTCCGACAAAAAAACGACCATGTATAGTAAGGCTTCTTTTTCCGACAAAAAAACGACCATGTATAGTAAGGCTTTTTTTTCCGACAAAAAAACGACCATGTATAGTAAGGCTTTTTTTTCCGACAAAAAAACGACCATGTATAGTAAGGCTTTTTTTTCCGACAAAAAAAACGACCATGTATAGTACGGCTTTTTTTTTCGACAAAAAAACGACCATGTATAGTAAGGCTTTTTTTTCCGACAAAAAAACGACCATGTATAGTAAGGCTTTTTTTTTCCGACAAAAAAACGACCATGTATAGTCAGGCTTTTTTTTCCGACAAAAAAACGACCATGTATAGTAAGGCTTTTTTTTCCGACAAAAAAATGACCATGTATAGTAAGGCTTTTTTTTCAGACAAAAAAACGACCATGTATAGTAAGGCTTTTTTTTCCGACAAAAAAACGACCATGTATAGTAAGGCTTTTTTTTCCGACAAAAAAAACGACCATGTATAGTACGGCTTTTTTTTTCGACAAAAAAACGACCATGTATAGTAAGGCTTTTTTTTCCGACAAAACAAACGACCATGTATAGTAAGGCTTTTTTTTTCGACAAAAAAACGACCATGTATAGTAAGCCTTTTTTTTCCGACAAAAAAACGACCATGTATAGTAAGCCTTTTTTTTCCGACAAAAAAAGGACCATGTATAGTAAGGCTTCTTTTTCCGACAAAAAAACGACCATGTATAGTAAGGCTTTTTTTTCCGACAAAAAAACGACCATGTATAGTAAGGCTTTTTTTTGCGACAAAAAAACGACCATGTATAGTAAGGCTTTTTTTTGCGACAAAAAAACGACCATGTATAGTAAGGCTTTTTTTTGCGACAAAAAAACGACCATGTATAGTAAGGCTTTTTTTTCCGACAAAAAAACGACCATGTATAGTAAGGCTTTTTTTTCCGACAAAAAAACGACCATGTATAGTAAGGCTTTTTTTTGCGACAAAAAAACGACCATGTATAGTAAGGCTTCTTTTTCCGACAAAAAAACGACCATGTATAGTAAGGCTTTTTTTTCCGACAAAAAAACGACCATGTATAGTAAGGCTTTTTTTTCCGACAAAAAAATGACCATGTATAGTAAGGCTTTTTTTTCCGACAAAAAAACGACCATGTATAGTAAGGCTTTTTTTTCCGACAAAAAAACGACCATGTATAGTAAGGCTTTTTTTTCCGACAAAAAAAACGACCATGTATAGTACGGCTTTTTTTTCGACAAAAAAACGACCATGTATAGTAAGGCTTTTTTTTCCGACAAAAACAAACGACCATGTATAGTAAGGCTTTTTTTTCGACAAAAAAACGACCATGTATAGTAAGGCTTTTTTTCTGACAAAAAAACGACCATGTATAGTAAGGCTTTTTTTTCCGACAAAAAAACGACCATGTATAGTAAGGCTTTTTTTTCCGACAAAAAAACGACCATGTATAGTAAGGCTTTTTTTTCCGACAAAAAAACGACCATGTATAGTAAGGCTTTTTTTTCCGACAAAAAAACGACCATGTATAGTAAGGCTTTTTTTTCCGACAAAAAACGACCATGTATAGTAAGGCTTTTTTTTCAGACAAAAAAACGACCATGTATAGTAAGGCTTTTTTTCCGACAAAAAAACGACCATGTATAGTAAGGCTTTTTTTTCCGACAAAAAAACGACCATGTATAGTAAGGCTTTTTTTTCCGACAAAAAAAAACGACCATGTATAGTAAGGCTTTTTTTTCAGACAAAAAAACGACCATGTATAGTAAGGCTTTTTTTTCCGACAAAAAAACGACCATGTATAGTAAGGCTTTTTTTTCCGACAAAAAAAAACGACCATGTATAGTACGGCTTTTTTTTTCGACAAAAAAACGACCATGTATAGTAAGGCTTTTTTTTCCGACAAAAACAAACGACCATGTATAGTAAGGCTTTTTTTTTCGACAAAAAAACGACCATGTATAGTAAGGCTTTTTTTTCCGACAAAAAAACGACCATGTATAGTAAGGCTTTTTTTTCCGACAAAAAAACGACCATGTATAGTAAGGCTTTTTTTTCCGACAAAAAACGACCATGTATAGTAAGGCTTTTTTTTCCGACAAAAAACGACCATGTATAGTAAGGCTTTTTTTTCCGACAAAAAAACGACCATGTATAGTAAGGCTTTTTTTTCCGACAAAAAAACGACCATGAATAGTAAGGCTTTTTTTTCCGACAAAAAAAACGACCATGTATAGTAAGGCTTCTTTTTCCGACAAAAAAACGACCATGTATAGTAAGGCTTTTTTTTCCGACAAAAAAACGACCATGTATAGTAAGGCTTTTTTTTCCGACAAAAAAACGACCATGTATAGTAAGGCTTTTTTTTTCCGACAAAAAAACGACCATGTATAGTAAGGCTTTTTTTTCCGACAAAAAAACGACCATGTATAGTAAGGCTTTTTTTTCCGACAAAAAAACGACCATGTATAGTAAGGCTTTTTTTTCCGACAAAAAACGACCATGTATAGTAAGGCTTTTTTTTCCGACAAAAAAACGACCATGTATAGTAAGGCTTTTTTTTCCGACAAAAAAACGACCATGTATAGTAAGGCTTTTTTTTCCGACAAAAAAACGACCATGTATAGTAAGGCTTTTTTTTCCGACAAAAAAAACGACCATGTATAGTAAAGCTTTTTTTTCCGACAAAAAAACGACCATGTATAGTAAGGCTTTTTTTTGCGACAAAAAAACGACCATGTATAGTAAGGCTTTTTTTTCCGACAAAAAAACGACCATGTATAGTAAGGCTTTTTTTTCCGACAAAAAAACGACCATGTATAGTAAGGCTTTTTTTTCCGACAAAAAAACGACCATGTATAGTAAGGCTTTTTTTTCCGACAAAAAAACGACCATGTATAGTAAGGCTTTTTTTTCCGACAAAAAAACGACCATGTATAGTAAGCCTTTTTTTTCCGACAAAAAAACGACCATGTATAGTAAGGCTTCTTTTTCCGACAAAAAAACGACCATGTATAGTAAGGCTTTTTTTTCCGACAAAAAAACGACCATGTATAGTAAGGCTTTTTTTTCCGACAAAAAAACGACCATGTATAGTAAGGCTTTTTTTTCAGACAAAAAAACGACCATGTATAGTAAGGCTTTTTTTTCCGACAAAAAAACGACCATGTATAGTAAGGCTTTTTTTTCCGACAAAAAAACGACCATGTATAGTAAGGCTTTTTTTCCGACAAAAAAACGACCATGTATAGTAAGGCTTTTTTTTCCGACAAAAAAACGACCATGTATAGTAAGGCTTTTTTTTCCGACAAAAAAACGACCATGTATAGTAAGGCTTTTTTTTCCGACAAAAAAACGACCATGTATAGTAAGGCTTTTTTTTCCGACAAAAAAACGACCATGTATAGTAAGGCTTTTTTTTCCGACAAAAAAACGACCATGTATAGTAAGGCTTTTTTTTCCGACAAAAAAACGACCATGTATAGTAAGCCTTTTTTTTCCGACAAAAAAACGACCATGTATAGTAAGGCTTCTTTTTCCGACAAAAAAACGACCATGTATAGTAAGGCTTCTTTTTCCGACAAAAAAACGACCATGTATAGTAAGGCTTTTTTTTCCGACAAAAAAACGACCATGTATAGTAAGGCTTTTTTTTGCGACAAAAAAACGACCATGTATAGTAAGGCTTTTTTTTCCGACAAAAAAACGACCATGTATAGTAAGGCTTTTTTTTCCGACAAAAAAACGACCATGTATAGTAAGGCTTTTTTTTCCGACAAAAAAACGACCATGTATAGTAAGGCTTTTTTTTGCGACAAAAAAACGACCATGTATAGTAAGGCTTCTTTTTCCGACAAAAAAACGACCATGTATAGTAAGGCTTTTTTTTCCGACAAAAAAACGACCATGTATAGTAAGGCTTTTTTTTCCGACAAAAAAACGACCATGTATAGTAAGGCTTTTTTTTCAGACAAAAAAACGACCATGTATAGTAAGGCTTTTTTTTCAGACAAAAAAACGACCATGTATAGTAAGGCTTTTTTTTCAGACAAAAAAACCACCATGTATAGTAAGGCTTTTTTTTCAGACAAAAAAACGACCATGTATAGTAAGGCTTTTTTTTCCGACAAAAAAACGACCATGTATAGTAAGGCTTTTTTTTCCGACAAAAAAACGACCATGTATAGTAAGGCTTTTTTTTCCGACCGAAAAAACGACCATGTATAGTAAGGCTTTTTTTTCCGACAAAAAAACGACCATGTATAGTAAGGCTTTTTTTTCCGACAAAAAAACGACCATGTATAGTAAGGCTTTTTTTTCCGACAAAAAACAACCATGTATTGTAAGGCTTTTTTTTCCCGCCAAAAAAACGACCATGTATAGTAAGGCTTTTTTTTTCCGACAAAAAAACGACCATGTATAGTAAGGCTTTTTTTTCCGACAAAAAAACGACCATGTATAGTAAGGCTTTTTTTTCCGACAAAAAAACGACCATGTATAGTAAGGCTTTTTTTTCCGACAAAAAAACGACCATGTATAGTAAGGCTTTTTTTTCCGACAAAAAAACGACCATGTATAGTAAGCCTTTTTTTTCCGACAAAAAAACGACCATGTATAGTAAGGCTTTTTTTTCCGACAAAAAAACGACCATGTATAGTAAGGCTTTTTTTTCCGACAAAAAAACGACCATGTATAGTAAGGCTTTTTTTTCCGACAAAAAAAACGACCATGTATAGTACGGCTTTTTATTTCGACAAAAAAACGACCATGTATAGTAAGGCTTTTTTTTCCGACAAAAAAAAAACGACCATGTATAGTAAGGCTTTTTTTTTCGACAAAAAAACGACCATGTATAGTAAGGCTTTTTTTCTGACAAAAAAACGACCATGTATAGTAAGGCTTTTTTTTCCGACAAAAAAACGACCATGTATAGTAAGGTTTTTTTTTCCGACAAAAAAACGACCATGTATAGTAAGGCTTTTTTTTCCGACAAAAAAACGACCATGTATAGTAAGGCTTTTTTTTCCGACAAAAAAACGACCATGTATAGTAAGGCTTTTTTTTCCGACAAAAAAACGACCATGTATAGTAAGGCTTTTTTTTCCGACAAAAAAACGACCATGTATAGTAAGGCTTTTTTTTCCGACAAAAAAACGACCATGTATAGTAAGGCTTTTTTTTCCGACAAAAAAAACGACCATGTATAGTAAGGCTTTTTTTTCCGACAAAAAAACGACCATGTATAGTAAGGCTTTTTTTTCC
Source organism: Festucalex cinctus (assembly GCF_051991245.1). Classification (NCBI taxonomy): domain Eukaryota; kingdom Metazoa; phylum Chordata; class Actinopteri; order Syngnathiformes; family Syngnathidae; genus Festucalex; species Festucalex cinctus. The sequence goes on from NW_027520528.1 coordinate 10,708, forward strand.
GACAAAAAAACGACCATGTATAGTAAGGCTTTTTTTTCCGACAAAAAAACGACCATGTATAGTAAGGCTTTTTTTTCCGACAAAAAAACGACCATGTATAGTAAGGCTTTTTTTTCCGACAAAAAAACGACCATGTATAGTAAGGCTTTTTTTTCCGACAAAAAAACGACCATGTATAGTAAGCCTTTTTTTTCCGACAAAAAACGACCATGTTAGTAAGGCTTCTTTTCCGACAAAAAAACGACCATGTATAGTAAGGCTTCTTTTCCGACAAAAAAACGACCATGTATAGTAAGGCTTTTTTTTCCGACAAAAAAACGACCATGTATAGTAAGGCTTTTTTTTGCGACAAAAAAACGACCATGTATAGTAAGGCTTTTTTTTCCGACAAAAAAACGACCATGTATAGTAAGGCTTTTTTTTCCGACAAAAAAACGACCATGTATAGTAAGGCTTTTTTTTCCGACAAAAAAACGACCATGTATAGTAAGGCTTTTTTTTCCGACAAAAAAACGACCATGTATAGTAAGGCTTCTTTTTCCGACAAAAAAACGACCATGTATAGTAAGGCTTTTTTTTCAGACAAAAAAAACGACCATGTATAGTAAGGCTTTTTTTTCAGACAAAAAAACCACCATGTATAGTAAGGCTTTTTTTTCAGACAAAAAAACGACCATGTATAGTAAGGCTTTTTTTTCCGACAAAAAAACGACCATGTATAGTAAGGCTTTTTTTTCCGACAAAAAAACGACCATGTATAGTAAGGCTTTTTTTTCCGACCGAAAAAACGACCATGTATAGTAAGGCTTTTTTTTCCGACAAAAAAAACGACCATGTATAGTAAGGCTTTTTTTTCCGACAAAAAAACGACCATGTATAGTAAGGCTTTTTTTTCCGACAAAAAACAACCATGTATTGTAAGGCTTTTTTTTCCCGCCAAAAAAACGACCATGTATAGTAAGGCTTTTTTTTTCCGACAAAAAAACGACCATGTATAGTAAGGCTTTTTTTTCCGACAAAAAAACGACCATGTATAGTAAGGCTTTTTTTTCCGACAAAAAAACGACCATGTATAGTAAGGCTTTTTTTTCCGACAAAAAAACGACCATGTATAGTAAGGCTTTTTTTTCCGACAAAAAAACGACCATGTATAGTAAGCCTTTTTTTTCCGACAAAAAAACGACCATGTATAGTAAGGCTTTTTTTTTCCGACAAAAAAACGACCATGTATAGTAAGGCTTTTTTTCCGACAAAAAAACGACCATGTATAGTAAGGCTTTTTTTTCCGACAAAAAAAACGACCATGTATAGTACGGCTTTTTATTTCGACAAAAAAACGACCATGTATAGTAAGGCTTTTTTTTCCGACAAAAAAAAACGACCATGTATAGTAAGGCTTTTTTTTTTCGACAAAAAAACGACCATGTATAGTAAGGCTTTTTTTCTGACAAAAAAACGACCATGTATAGTAAGGCTTTTTTTTCCGACAAAAAAACGACCATGTATAGTAAGGTTTTTTTTTCCGACAAAAAAACGACCATGTATAGTAAGGCTTTTTTTTCAGACAAAAAAACGACCATGTATAGTAAGGCTTTTTTTTCCGACAAAAAAACGACCATGTATAGTAAGGCTTTTTTTTCCGACAAAAAAACGACCATGTATAGTAAGGCTTTTTTTTCCGACAAAAAAACGACCATGTATAGTAAGGCTTTTTTTTCCGACAAAAAAACGACCATGTATAGTAAGGCTTTTTTTTCCGACAAAAAAACGACCATGTATAGTAAGGCTTTTTTTTCCGACAACAAAACGACCATGTATAGTAAGGCTTTTTTTTCCGACAAAAAAACGACCATGTATAGTAAGGCTTTTTTTTCCGACAAAAAAACGACCATGTATAGTAAGGCTTTTTTTTCCGACAAAAAAACGACCATGTATAGTAAGGCTTTTTTTTCCGACAAAAAAACGACCATGTATAGTAAGGCTTTTTTTTTCCGACAAAAAAACGACCATGTATAGTAAGGCTGTTTTTTCCGACATAAAAACGACCATGTAAAGTAAGGCTTTTTTTTCCGACATAAAAAGGACCATGTATAGTAAGGCTTTTTTTTAAGACATAAAAACGACCATGTATAGTAAGCCTTTTTTTTCCGACAAAAAAACGACCATGTATAGTAAGGCTTTTTTTTCAGACAAAAAAACGACCATGTATAGTAAGGCTTTTTTTTCCGACAAAAAAACGACCATGTATAGTAAGGCTTTTTTTTCCGACAAAAAAAACGACCATGTATAGTACGGCTTTTTTTTTCGACAAAAAAACGACCATGTATAGTAAGGCTTTTTTTTCCCGACAAAAACAAACGACCATGTATAGTAAGGCTTTTTTTTTCGACAAAAAAACGACCATGTATAGTAAGGCTTTTTTTCTGACAAAAAAACGACCATGTATAGTAAGGCTTTTTTTTCAGACAAAAAAACGACCATGTATAGTAAGGCTTTTTTTTCCGACAAAAAACGACCATGTATAGTAAGGCTTTTTTTTCCGACAAAAAAACGACCATGTATAGTAAGGCTTTTTTTTCCGACAAAAAAACGACCATGTATAGTAAGGCTTTTTTTTGCGACAAAAAAACGACCATGTATAGTAAGGCTTTTTTTTCCGACAAAAAAACGACCATGTATAGTAAGGCTTTTTTTTCCGACAAAAAAACGACCATGTATAGTAAGGCTTTTTTTTCCGACAAAAAAAACGACCATGTATAGTACGGCTTTTTATTTCGACAAAAAAACGACCATGTATAGTAAGGCTTTTTTTTCCGACAAAAAAAAACGACCATGTATAGTAAGGCTTTTTTTTTTGACAAAAAAACGACCATGTATAGTAAGGCTTTTTTTCTGACAAAAAAACGACCATGTATAGTAAGGCTTTTTTTTCCGACAAAAAAACGACCATGTATAGTAAGGTTTTTTTTTCCGACAAAAAAACGACCATGTATAGTAAGGCTTTTTTTTCCGACAAAAAAACGACCATGTATAGTAAGGCTTTTTTTTCCGACAAAAAAACGACCATGTATAGTAAGGCTTTTTTTTCCGACAAAAAAACGACCATGTATAGTAAGGCTTTTTTTTCCGACAAAAAAACGACCATGTATAGTAAGGCTTTTTTTTTCGACAAAAAAACGACCATGTATAGTAAGGCTTTTTTTTCCGACAAAAAAACGACCATGTATAGTAAGGCTTTTTTTCCGACAACAAAACGACCATGTATAGTAAGGCTTTTTTTTCCGACAAAAAAACGACCATGTATAGTAAGGCTTTTTTTTCCGACAAAAAAACGACCATGTATAGTAAGGCTTTTTTTTCCGACAACAAAACGACCATGTATAGTAAGGCTTTTTTTTCCGACAAAAAAACGACCATGTATAGTAAGGCTTTTTTTTCCGACAAAAAAACGACCATGTATAGTAAGGCTTTTTTTTCCGACAAAAAAACGACCATGTATAGTAAGGCTTTTTTTTCCGACAACAAAACGACCATGTATAGTAAGGCTTTTTTTTCCGACAACAAAACGACCATGTATAGTAAGGCTTTTTTTTCCGACAAAAAAACGACCATGTATAGTAAGGCTTTTTTTTCCGACAAAAAAACGACCATGTATAGTAAGGCTTTTTTTTCCGACAAAAAAACGACCATGTATAGTAAGGCTTTTTTTTCCGACAAAAAAACGACCATGTATAGTAAGGCTTTTTTTTCCGACATAAAAACGACCATGTATAGTAAGGCTTTTTTTTCCGACATAAAAAGGACCATGTATAGTAAGGCTTTTTATTTCGACAAAAAAACGACCATGTATAGTAAGGCTTTTTTTTCCGACAAAAAAAAACGACCATGTATAGTAAGGCTTTTTTTTTCGACAAAAAAACGACCATGTATAGTAAGGCTTTTTTTCTGACAAAAAAACGACCATGTATAGTAAGGCTTTTTTTTCCGACAAAAAAACGACCATGTATAGTAAGGTTTTTTTTTCCGACAAAAAAACGACCATGTATAGTAAGGCTTTTTTTTCAGACAAAAAAACGACCATGTATAGTAAGGCTTTTTTTTCCGACAAAAAAACGACCATGTATAGTAAGGCTTTTTTTTCCGACAAAAAAACGACCATGTATAGTAAGGCTTTTTTTTCAGACAAAAAAACGACCATGTATAGTAAGGCTTTTTTTTCCGACAAAAAAACGACCATGTATAGTAAGGCTTTTTTTTCCGACAACAAAACGACCATGTATAGTAAGGCTTTTTTTTCCGACAAAAAAACGACCATGTATAGTAAGGCTTTTTTTTCCGACAAAAAAACGACCATGTATAGTAAGGCTTTTTTTTCCGACAACAAAACGACCATGTATAGTAAGGCTTTTTTTTCCGACAAAAAAACGACCATGTATAGTAAGGCTTTTTTTTCCGACATAAAAACGACCATGTATAGTAAGGCTTTTTTTTCCGACAAAAAAACGACCATGTATAGTAAGGCTTTTTTTTCCGACATAAAAACGACCATGTATAGTAAGGCTTTTTTTTCCGACATAAAAAGGACCATGTATAGTAAGGCTTTTTTTTAAGACATAAAAACGACCATGTATAGTAAGGCTTTTTTTTCCGACAAGAAAACGACCATGTATAGTAAGGCTTTTTTTTCAGACAAAAAAACGACCATGTATAGTAAGGCTTTTTTTTCCGACAAAAAAACGACCATGTATAGTAAGGCTTTTTTTTCCGACAAAAAAACGACCATGTATAGTAAGGCTTTTTTTTCCGACAAAAAAACGACCATGTATAGTAAGGCTTTTTTTTGCGACAAAAAAACGACCATGTATAGTAAGGCTTTTTTTTCCGACAAAAAAACGACCATGTATAGTAAGGCTTTTTTTTCAGACAAAAAAACGACCATGTATAGTAAGCCTTTTTTTTCCGACAAAAAAACGACCATGTATAGTAAGGCTTTTTTTTCCGACAAAAAAACGACCATGTATAGTAAGGCTTTTTTTTCCGACAAAAAAACGACCATGTATAGTAAGGCTTCTTTTTCCGACAAAAAAACGACCATGTATAGTAAGGCTTTTTTTTCCGACAAAAAAACGACCATGTATAGTAAGGCTTTTTTTTCCGACAAAAAAACGACCATGTATAGTAAGGCTTTTTTTTCCGACAAAAAAACGACCATGTATAGTAAGGCTTTTTTTTGCGACAAAAAAACGACCATGTATAGTAAGGCTTTTTTTTCCGACAAAAAAACGACCATGTATAGTAAGGCTTTTTTTCCGACAAAAAAACGACCATGTATAGTAAGGCTTTTTTTTCCGACAAAAAAACGACCATGTATAGTAAGGCTTTTTTTTCCGACAAAAAAAACGACCATGTATAGTAAGGCTTTTTTTTTCGACAAAAAAACGACCATGTATAGTAAGGCTTTTTTTCTGAAAAAAAAAACGACCATGTATAGTAAGGCTTCTTTTTCCGACAAAAAAACGACCATGTATAGTAAGGCTTTTTTTTCCGACAAAAAAACGACCATGTATAGTAAGGCTTTTTTTTCCGACAAAAAAACGACCATGTATAGTAAGGCTTTTTTTTCAGACAAAAAAACGACCATGTATAGTAAGGCTTTTTTTTGCGACAAAAAAACGACCATGTATAGTAAGGCTTTTTTTTCAGACAAAAAAACCACCATGTATAGTAAGGCTTTTTTTTCAGACAAAAAAACCACCATGTATAGTAAGGCTTTTTTTTCCGACAAAAAAACGACCATGTATAGTAAGGCTTTTTTTTCCGACAAAAAAAACGACCATGTATAGTAAGGCTTTTTTTTTCCGACCGAAAAAACGACCATGTATAGTAAGGCTTTTTTTTCCGACAAAAAAACGACCATGTATAGTAAGGCTTTTTTTTCCGACAAAAAAACGACCATGTATAGTAAGGCTTTTTTTTCCGACAAAAAACAACCATGTATTGTAAGGCTTTTTTTTCCCGCCAAAAAAACGACCATGTATAGTAAGGCTTTTTTTTTCCGACAAAAAAACGACCATGTATAGTAAGGCTTTTTTTTCCGACAAAAAAACGACCATGTATAGTAAGGCTTTTTTTTCCGACAAAAAAACGACCATGTATAGTAAGGCTTTTTTTTCCGACAAAAAAACGACCATGTATAGTAAGGCTTTTTTTTCCGACAAAAAAACGACCATGTATAGTAAGCCTTTTTTTTCCGACAAAAAAACGACCATGTATAGTAAGGCTTTTTTTTCCGACAAAAAAACGACCATGTATAGTAAGGCTTTTTTTTCCGACAAAAAAACGACCATGTATAGTAAGGCTTTTTTTTCCGACAAAAAAAACGACCATGTATAGTACGGCTTTTTATTTCGACAAAAAAACGACCATGTATAGTAAGGCTTTTTTTTCCGACAAAAAAAAACGACCATGTATAGTAAGGCTTTTTTTTTCGACAAAAAAACGACCATGTATAGTAAGGCTTTTTTTCTGACAAAAAAACGACCATGTATAGTAAGGCTTTTTTTTCCGACAAAAAAACGACCATGTATAGTAAGGTTTTTTTTTCCGACAAAAAAACGACCATGTATAGTAAGGCTTTTTTTTCAGACAAAAAAACGACCATGTATAGTAAGGCTTTTTTTTCCGACAAAAAAACGACCATGTATAGTAAGGCTTTTTTTTCCGACAAAAAAACGACCATGTATAGTAAGGCTTTTTTTTCCGACAAAAAAACGACCATGTATAGTAAGGCTTTTTTTTCCGACAAAAAAACGACCATGTATAGTAAGGCTTTTTTTTCCGACAAAAAAACGACCATGTATAGTAAGGCTTTTTTTCCGACAACAAAACGACCATGTATAGTAAGGCTTTTTTTTCCGACAAAAAAACGACCATGTATAGTAAGGCTTTTTTTTCCGACAAAAAAACGACCATGTATAGTAAGGCTTTTTTTTCCGACAAAAAAACGACCATGTATAGTAAGGCTTTTTTTTCCGACAAAAAAACGACCATGTATAGTAAGGCTTTTTTTTCCGACAAAAAAACGACCATGTATAGTAAGGCTTTTTTTTCCGACATAAAAACGACCATGTAAAGTAAGGCTTTTTTTTCCGACATAAAAAGGACCATGTATAGTAAGGCTTTTTTTTAAGACATAAAAACGACCATGTATAGTAAGCCTTTTTTTTCCGACAAAAAAACGACCATGTATAGTAAGGCTTTTTTTTCAGACAAAAAAACGACCATGTATAGTAAGGCTTTTTTTCCGACAAAAAAACGACCATGTATAGTAAGGCTTTTTTTTCCGACAAAAAAAACGACCATGTATAGTACGGCTTTTTTTTTCGACAAAAAAACGACCATGTATAGTAAGGCTTTTTTTTCCGACAAAAAAAACGACCATGTATAGTACGGCTTTTTATTTCGACAAAAAAACGACCATGTATAGTAAGGCTTTTTTTTCCGACAAAAAAAAACGACCATGTATAGTAAGGCTTTTTTTTTTGACAAAAAAACGACCATGTATAGTAAGGCTTTTTTTCTGACAAAAAAACGACCATGTATAGTAAGGCTTTTTTTTCCGACAAAAAAACGACCATGTATAGTAAGGTTTTTTTTTCCGACAAAAAAACGACCATGTATAGTAAGGCTTTTTTTTCAGACAAAAAAACGACCATGTATAGTAAGGCTTTTTTTTCCGACAAAAAAACGACCATGTATAGTAAGGCTTTTTTTTCCGACAAAAAAACGACCATGTATAGTAAGGCTTTTTTTTCCGACAAAAAAACGACCATGTATAGTAAGGCTTTTATTTCCGACAAAAAAACGACCATGTATAGTAAGGCTTTTTTTTCCGACAAAAAAACGACCATGTATAGTAAGGCTTTTTTTCCGACAACAAAACGACCATGTATAGTAAGGCTTTTTTTTCCGACAAAAAAACGACCATGTATAGTAAGGCTTTTTTTTCCGACAAAAAAACGACCATGTATAGTAAGGCTTTTTTTTCCGACAACAAAACGACCATGTATAGTAAGGCTTTTTTTTCCGACAAAAAAACGACCATGTATAGTAAGGCTTTTTTTTCCGACAAAAAAACGACCATGTATAGTAAGGCTTTTTTTTCCGACAAAAAAACGACCATGTATAGTAAGGCTTTTTTTTCCGACAACAAAACGACCATGTATAGTAAGGCTTTTTTTCCGACAAAAAAACGACCATGTATAGTAAGGCTTTTTTTTCCGACAAAAAAACGACCATGTATAGTAAGGCTTTTTTTTCCGACAAAAAAACGACCATGTATAGTAAGGCTTTTTTTTCCGACAAAAAAACGACCATGTATAGTAAGGCTTTTTTTTCCGACAAAAAAACGACCATGTATAGTAAGGCTTTTTTTTCCGACAAAAAAACGACCATGTATAGTAAGGCTTTTTTTTCCGACAAAAAAACGACCATGTATAGTAAGGCTTTTTTTTCCGACAAAAAAACGACCATGTATAGTAAGCCTTTTTTTTCCGACAAAAAAACGACCATGTATAGTAAGGCTTCTTTTTCCGACAAAAAAACGACCATGTATAGTAAGGCTTCTTTTTCCGACAAAAAAACGACCATGTATAGTAAGGCTTTTTTTTCCGACAAAAAAACGACCATGTATAGTAAGGCTTTTTTTTGCGACAAAAAAACGACCATGTATAGTAAGGCTTTTTTTTCCGACAAAAAAACGACCATGTATAGTAAGGCTTTTTTTTCCGACAAAAAAACGACCATGTATAGTAAGGCTTTTTTTTCCGACAAAAAAACGACCATGTATAGTAAGGCTTTTTTTTCCGACAAAAAAACGACCATGTATAGTAAGGCTTCTTTTTCCGACAAAAAAACGACCATGTATAGTAAGGCTTTTTTTTCAGACAAAAAAACGACCATGTATAGTAAGGCTTTTTTTTCAGACAAAAAAACCACCATGTATAGTAAGGCTTTTTTTTCAGACAAAAAAACGACCATGTATAGTAAGGCTTTTTTTTCCGACAAAAAAACGACCATGTATAGTAAGGCTTTTTTTTCCGACAAAAAAACGACCATGTATAGTAAGGCTTTTTTTTCTGACCGAAAAAACGACCATGTATAGTAAGGCTTTTTTTTCCGACAAAAAAACGACCATGTATAGTAAGGCTTTTTTTTCCGACAAAAAAACGACCATGTATAGTAAGGCTTTTTTTTCCGACAAAAAACAACCATGTATTGTAAGGCTTTTTTTTCCCGCCAAAAAAACGACCATGTATAGTAAGGCTTTTTTTTTCCGACAAAAAAACGACCATGTATAGTAAGGCTTTTTTTTCCGACAAAAAAACGACCATGTATAGTAAGGCTTTTTTTTCCGACAAAAAAACGACCATGTATAGTAAGGCTTTTTTTTCCGACAAAAAAACGACCATGTATAGTAAGGCTTTTTTTTCCGACAAAAAAACGACCATGTATAGTAAGCCTTTTTTTTCCGACAAAAAAACGACCATGTATAGTAAGGCTTTTTTTTCCGACAAAAAAACGACCATGTATAGTAAGGCTTTTTTTTCCGACAAAAAAACGACCATGTATAGTAAGGCTTTTTTTTCCGACAAAAAAAACGACCATGTATAGTACGGCTTTTTATTTCGACAAAAAAACGACCATGTATAGTAAGGCTTTTTTTTCCGACAAAAAAAAACGACCATGTATAGTAAGGCTTTTTTTTTCGACAAAAAAACGACCATGTATAGTAAGGCTTTTTTTCTGACAAAAAAACGACCATGTATAGTAAGGCTTTTTTTTCCGACAAAAAAACGACCATGTATAGTAAGGTTTTTTTTTCCGACAAAAAAACGACCATGTATAGTAAGGCTTTTTTTTCAGACAAAAAAACGACCATGTATAGTAAGGCTTTTTTTTCCGACAAAAAAACGACCATGTATAGTAAGGCTTTTTTTTCCGACAAAAAAACGACCATGTATAGTAAGGCTTTTTTTTCCGACAAAAAAACGACCATGTATAGTAAGGCTTTTTTTTCCGACAAAAAAACGACCATGTATAGTAAGGCTTTTTTTTCCGACAAAAAAACGACCATGTATAGTAAGGCTTTTTTTTCCGACAACAAAACGACCATGTATAGTAAGGCTTTTTTTTCCGACAAAAAAACGACCATGTATAGTAAGGCTTTTTTTTCCGACAAAAAAACGACCATGTATAGTAAGGCTTTTTTTTCCGACAAAAAAACGACCATGTATAGTAAGGCTTTTTTTTCCGACAAAAAAACGACCATGTATAGTAAGGCTTTTTTTTCCGACAAAAAAACGACCATGTATAGTAAGGCTTTTTTTTCCGACATAAAAACGACCATGTAAAGTAAGGCTTTTTTTTCCGACATAAAAAGGACCATGTATAGTAAGGCTTTTTTTTAAGACATAAAAACGACCATGTATAGTAAGCCTTTTTTTTCCGACAAAAAAACGACCATGTATAGTAAGGCTTTTTTTTCAGACAAAAAAACGACCATGTATAGTAAGGCTTTTTTTTCCGACAAAAAAACGACCATGTATAGTAAGGCTTTTTTTTCCGACAAAAAAAACGACCATGTATAGTACGGCTTTTTTTTTCGACAAAAAAACGACCATGTATAGTAAGGCTTTTTTTTCCCGACAAAAACAAACGACCATGTATAGTAAGGCTTTTTTTTTCGACAAAAAAACGACCATGTATAGTAAGGCTTTTTTTCTGACAAAAAAACGACCATGTATAGTAAGGCTTTTTTTTCCGACAAAAAAACGACCATGTATAGTAAGGCTTTTTTTTCCGACAAAAAACGACCATGTATAGTAAGGCTTTTTTTTCCGACAAAAAAACGACCATGTATAGTAAGGCTTTTTTTTCCGACAAAAAAACGACCATGTATAGTAAGGCTTTTTTTTGCGACAAAAAAACGACCATGTATAGTAAGGCTTTTTTTTCCGACAAAAAAACGACCATGTATAGTAAGGCTTTTTTTTCCGACAAAAAAACGACCATGTATAGTAAGGCTTTTTTTTCCGACAAAAAAAACGACCATGTATAGTACGGCTTTTTATTTCGACAAAAAAACGACCATGTATAGTAAGGCTTTTTTTTCCGACAAAAAAAAACGACCATGTATAGTAAGGCTTTTTTTTTTGACAAAAAAACGACCATGTATAGTAAGGCTTTTTTTCTGACAAAAAAACGACCATGTATAGTAAGGCTTTTTTTTCCGACAAAAAAACGACCATGTATAGTAAGGTTTTTTTTTCCGACAAAAAAACGACCATGTATAGTAAGGCTTTTTTTTCCGACAAAAAAACGACCATGTATAGTAAGGCTTTTTTTTCCGACAAAAAAACGACCATGTATAGTAAGGCTTTTTTTTCCGACAAAAAAACGACCATGTATAGTAAGGCTTTTTTTTCCGACAAAAAAACGACCATGTATAGTAAGGCTTTTTTTTCGACAAAAAAACGACCATGTATAGTAAGGCTTTTTTTTCCGACAAAAAAACGACCATGTATAGTAAGGCTTTTTTTCCGACAACAAAACGACCATGTATAGTAAGGCTTTTTTTTCCGACAAAAAAACGACCATGTATAGTAAGGCTTTTTTTTCCGACAAAAAAACGACCATGTATAGTAAGGCTTTTTTTTCCGACAACAAAACGACCATGTATAGTAAGGCTTTTTTTTCCGACAAAAAAACGACCATGTATAGTAAGGCTTTTTTTTCCGACAAAAAAACGACCATGTATAGTAAGGCTTTTTTTTCCGACAAAAAAACGACCATGTATAGTAAGGCTTTTTTTTCCGACAACAAAACGACCATGTATAGTAAGGCTTTTTTTTCCGACAACAAAACGACCATGTATAGTAAGGCTTTTTTTTCCGACAAAAAAACGACCATGTATAGTAAGGCTTTTTTTTCCGACAAAAAAACGACCATGTATAGTAAGGCTTTTTTTTCCGACAAAAAAACGACCATGTATAGTAAGGCTTTTTTTTCCGACAAAAAAACGACCATGTATAGTAAGGCTTTTTTTTCCGACATAAAAACGACCATGTATAGTAAGGCTTTTTTTTCCGACATAAAAAGGACCATGTATAGTAAGGCTTTTTATTTCGACAAAAAAACGACCATGTATAGTAAGGCTTTTTTTTCCGACAAAAAAAAACGACCATGTATAGTAAGGCTTTTTTTTTCGACAAAAAAACGACCATGTATAGTAAGGCTTTTTTTCTGACAAAAAAACGACCATGTATAGTAAGGCTTTTTTTTCCGACAAAAAAAACGACCATGTATAGTAAGGTTTTTTTTTCCGACAAAAAAACGACCATGTATAGTAAGGCTTTTTTTTCAGACAAAAAAACGACCATGTATAGTAAGGCTTTTTTTTTCCGACAAAAAAACGACCATGTATAGTAAGGCTTTTTTTTCCGACAAAAAAACGACCATGTATAGTAAGGCTTTTTTTTCAGACAAAAAAACGACCATGTATAGTAAGGCTTTTTTTTCCGACAAAAAAACGACCATGTATAGTAAGGCTTTTTTTTCCGACAACAAAACGACCATGTATAGTAAGGCTTTTTTTTCCGACAAAAAAACGACCATGTATAGTAAGGCTTTTTTTTCCGACAAAAAAACGACCATGTATAGTAAGGCTTTTTTTTCCGACAACAAAACGACCATGTATAGTAAGGCTTTTTTTTCCGACAAAAAAACGACCATGTATAGTAAGGCTTTTTTTTCCGACATAAAAACGACCATGTATAGTAAGGCTTTTTTTTCCGACAAAAAAACGACCATGTATAGTAAGGCTTTTTTTTCCGACATAAAAACGACCATGTATAGTAAGGCTTTTTTTTCCGACATAAAAAGGACCATGTATAGTAAGGCTTTTTTTTAAGACATAAAAACGACCATGTATAGTAAGGCTTTTTTTTCCGACAAGAAAACGACCATGTATAGTAAGGCTTTTTTTTCAGACAAAAAAACGACCATGTATAGTAAGGCTTTTTTTTCCGACAAAAAAACGACCATGTATAGTAAGGCTTTTTTTTCCGACAAAAAAACGACCATGTATAGTAAGGCTTTTTTTTCCGACAAAAAAACGACCATGTATAGTAAGGCTTTTTTTTGCGACAAAAAAACGACCATGTATAGTAAGGCTTTTTTTTCCGACAAAAAAACGACCATGTATAGTAAGGCTTTTTTTTCAGACAAAAAAACGACCATGTATAGTAAGCCTTTTTTTTCCGACAAAAAAACGACCATGTATAGTAAGGCTTTTTTTTCCGACAAAAAAACGACCATGTATAGTAAGGCTTTTTTTTCCGACAAAAAAACGACCATGTATAGTAAGGCTTCTTTTTCCGACAAAAAAACGACCATGTATAGTAAGGCTTTTTTTTCCGACAAAAAAACGACCATGTATAGTAAGGCTTTTTTTTCCGACAAAAAAAACGACCATGTATAGTAAGGCTTTTTTTTCCGACAAAAAAACGACCATGTATAGTAAGGCTTTTTTTTGCGACAAAAAAACGACCATGTATAGTAAGGCTTTTTTTTCCGACAAAAAAACGACCATGTATAGTAAGGCTTTTTTTCCGACAAAAAAACGACCATGTATAGTAAGGCTTTTTTTTCCGACAAAAAAACGACCATGTATAGTAAGGCTTTTTTTTCCGACAAAAAAAACGACCATGTATAGTAAGGCTTTTTTTTTCGACAAAAAAACGACCATGTATAGTAAGGCTTTTTTTCTGAAAAAAAAAACGACCATGTATAGTAAGGCTTCTTTTTCCGACAAAAAAACGACCATGTATAGTAAGGCTTTTTTTTCCGACAAAAAAACGACCATGTATAGTAAGGCTTTTTTTTCCGACAAAAAAACGACCATGTATAGTAAGGCTTTTTTTTCAGACAAAAAAACGACCATGTATAGTAAGGCTTTTTTTTGCGACAAAAAAACGACCATGTATAGTAAGGCTTTTTTTTCCGACAAAAAAACGACCATGTATAGTAAGGCTTTTTTTTCCGACAAAAAAACCACCATGTATAGTAAGGCTTTTTTTTCCGACAAAAAAACGACCATGTATAGTAAGGCTTTTTTTTCCGACAAAAAAACGACCATGTATAGTAAGGCTTTTTTTTCCGACCGAAAAAACGACCATGTATAGTAAGGCTTTTTTTTCCGACAAAAAAACGACCATGTATAGTAAGGCTTTTTTTTCCGACAAAAAAACGACCATGTATAGTAAGGCTTTTTTTTCCGACAAAAAACAACCATGTATTGTAAGGCTTTTTTTTCCCGCCAAAAAAACGACCATGTATAGTAAGGCTTTTTTTTTCCGACAAAAAAACGACCATGTATAGTAAGGCTTTTTTTTCCGACAAAAAAACGACCATGTATAGTAAGGCTTTTTTTTCCGACAAAAAAACGACCATGTATAGTAAGGCTTTTTTTTCCGACAAAAAAACGACCATGTATAGTAAGGCTTTTTTTTCCGACAAAAAAACGACCATGTATAGTAAGCCTTTTTTTTCCGACAAAAAAACGACCATGTATAGTAAGGCTTTTTTTTCCGACAAAAAAACGACCATGTATAGTAAGGCTTTTTTTTCCGACAAAAAAACGACCATGTATAGTAAGGCTTTTTTTTCCGACAAAAAAAACGACCATGTATAGTACGGCTTTTTATTTCGACAAAAAAACGACCATGTATAGTAAGGCTTTTTTTTCCGACAAAAAAAAACGACCATGTATAGTAAGGCTTTTTTTTTCGACAAAAAAACGACCATGTATAGTAAGGCTTTTTTTCTGACAAAAAAACGACCATGTATAGTAAGGCTTTTTTTTCCGACAAAAAAACGACCATGTATAGTAAGGTTTTTTTTTCCGACAAAAAAACGACCATGTATAGTAAGGCTTTTTTTTCAGACAAAAAAACGACCATGTATAGTAAGGCTTTTTTTTCCGACAAAAAAACGACCATGTATAGTAAGGCTTTTTTTTCCGACAAAAAAACGACCATGTATAGTAAGGCTTTTTTTTCCGACAAAAAAACGACCATGTATAGTAAGGCTTTTTTTTCCGACAAAAAAACGACCATGTATAGTAAGGCTTTTTTTTCCGACAAAAAAACGACCATGTATAGTAAGGCTTTTTTTTCCGACAACAAAACGACCATGTATAGTAAGGCTTTTTTTTCCGACAAAAAAACGACCATGTATAGTAAGGCTTTTTTTTCCGACAAAAAAACGACCATGTATAGTAAGGCTTTTTTTTCCGACAAAAAAACGACCATGTATAGTAAGGCTTTTTTTTCCGACAAAAAAACGACCATGTATAGTAAGGCTTTTTTTTCCGACAAAAAAACGACCATGTATAGTAAGGCTTTTTTTTCCGACATAAAAACGACCATGTAAAGTAAGGCTTTTTTTTCCGACATAAAAAGGACCATGTATAGTAAGGCTTTTTTTTAAGACATAAAAACGACCATGTATAGTAAGCCTTTTTTTTCCGACAAAAAAACGACCATGTATAGTAAGGCTTTTTTTTCAGACAAAAAAACGACCATGTATAGTAAGGCTTTTTTTTCCGACAAAAAAACGACCATGTATAGTAAGGCTTTTTTTTCCGACAAAAAAAACGACCATGTATAGTACGGCTTTTTTTTTCGACAAAAAAACGACCATGTATAGTAAGGCTTTTTTTTCCGACAAAAAAAACGACCATGTATAGTACGGCTTTTTATTTCGACAAAAAAACGACCATGTATAGTAAGGCTTTTTTTTCCGACAAAAAAAACGACCATGTATAGTAAGGCTTTTTTTTTTGACAAAAAAACGACCATGTATAGTAAGGCTTTTTTTCTGACAAAAAAACGACCATGTATAGTAAGGCTTTTTTTTCCGACAAAAAAACGACCATGTATAGTAAGGTTTTTTTTTCCGACAAAAAAACGACCATGTATAGTAAGGCTTTTTTTTCAGACAAAAAAACGACCATGTATAGTAAGGCTTTTTTTTCCGACAAAAAAACGACCATGTATAGTAAGGCTTTTTTTTCCGACAAAAAAAACGACCATGTATAGTAAGGCTTTTTTTTCCGACAAAAAAACGACCATGTATAGTAAGGCTTTTATTTCCGACAAAAAAACGACCATGTATAGTAAGGCTTTTTTTTCCGACAAAAAAACGACCATGTATAGTAAGGCTTTTTTTCCGACAACAAAACGACCATGTATAGTAAGGCTTTTTTTTCCGACAAAAAACGACCATGTATAGTAAGGCTTTTTTTTCCGACAAAAAAACGACCATGTATAGTAAGGCTTTTTTTTCCGACAACAAAACGACCATGTATAGTAAGGCTTTTTTTTCCGACAAAAAAACGACCATGTATAGTAAGGCTTTTTTTTCCGACAAAAAAACGACCATGTATAGTAAGGCTTTTTTTTCCGACAAAAAAACGACCATGTATAGTAAGGCTTTTTTTTCCGACAACAAAACGACCATGTATAGTAAGGCTTTTTTTTCCGACAAAAAAACGACCATGTATAGTAAGGCTTTTTTTTCCGACAAAAAAACGACCATGTATAGTAAGGCTTTTTTTTCCGACAAAAAAACGACCATGTATAGTAAGGCTTTTTTTTCCGACAAAAAAACGACCATGTATAGTAAGGCTTTTTTTTCCGACAAAAAAACGACCATGTATAGTAAGGCTTTTTTTTCCGACATAAAAACGACCATGTATAGTAAGGCTTTTTTTTCCGACATAAAAAGGACCATGTATAGTAAGGCTTTTTATTTCGACAAAAAAACGACCATGTATAGTAAGGCTTTTTTTTCCGACAAAAAAAAACGACCATGTATAGTAAGGCTTTTTTTTTCGACAAAAAAACGACCATGTATAGTAAGGCTTTTTTTCTGACAAAAAAACGACCATGTATAGTAAGGCTTTTTTTTCCGACAAAAAAACGACCATGTATAGTAAGGTTTTTTTTTCCGACAAAAAAACGACCATGTATAGTAAGGCTTTTTTTCCGACAAAAAAAAACGACCATGTATAGTAAGGCTTTTTTTTCCGACAAAAAAACGACCATGTATAGTAAGGCTTTTTTTTCCGACAAAAAAACGACCATGTATAGTAAGGCTTTTTTTCCGACAACAAAACGACCATGTATAGTAAGGCTTTTTTTTCCGACAAAAAAACGACCATGTATAGTAAGGCTTTTTTTTCCGACAAAAAAACGACCATGTATAGTAAGGCTTTTTTTTCCGACAAAAAAACGACCATGTATAGTAAGGCTTTTTTTTCCGACAAAAAAACGACCATGTATAGTAAGGCTTTTTTTTCCGACAAAAAAACGACCATGTATAGTAAGGCTTTTTTTTCCGACATAAAAACGACCATGTATAGTAAGGCTTTTTTTTCCGACATAAAAAGGACCATGTATAGTAAGGCTTTTTATTTCGACAAAAAAACGACCATGTATAGTAAGGCTTTTTTTTCCGACAAAAAAAAACGACCATGTATAGTAAGGCTTTTTTTTTCGACAAAAAAACGACCATGTATAGTAAGGCTTTTTTTCTGACAAAAAACGACCATGTATAGTAAGGCTTTTTTTTCCGACAAAAAAACGACCATGTATAGTAAGGGTTTTTTTTCCGACAAAAAAACGACCATGTATAGTAAGGCTTTTTTTTCAGACAAAAAAACGACCATGTATAGTAAGGCTTTTTTTTCCGACAAAAAAACGACCATGTATAGTAAGGCTTTTTTTTCCGACAAAAAAACGACCATGTATAGTAAGGCTTTTTTTTCCGACAAAAAAACGACCATGTATAGTAAGGCTTTTTTTTCCGACAAAAAAACGACCATGTATAGTAAGGCTTTTTTTTCCGACAACAAAACGACCATGTATAGTAAGGCTTTTTTTTCCGACAAAAAAACGACCATGTATAGTAAGGCTTTTTTTCCGACAAAAAAACGACCATGTATAGTAAGGCTTTTTTTTCCGACAACAAAACGACCATGTATAGTAAGGCTTTTTTTTCCGACAAAAAAACGACCATGTATAGTAAGGCTTTTTTTTCCGACAAAAAAACGACCATGTATAGTAAGGCTTTTTTTTCCGACAAAAAAACGACCATGTATAGTAAGGCTTTTTTTTCCGACATAAAAACGACCATGTATAGTAAGGCTTTTTTTTCCGACAAAAAAACGACCATGTATAGTAAGGCTTTTTTTTCCGACATAAAAACGACCATGTATAGTAAGGCTTTTTTTTCCGACATAAAAAGGACCATGTATAGTAAGGCTTTTTTTTAAGACATAAAAACGACCATGTATAGTAAGGCTTTTTTTTCCGACAAGAAAACGACCATGTATAGTAAGGCTTTTTTTTCAGACAAAAAAAACGACCATGTATAGTAAGGCTTTTTTTTCCGACAAAAAAACGACCATGTATAGTAAGGCTTTTTTTTCCGACAAAAAAACGACCATGTATAGTAAGGCTTTTTTTTCCGACAAAAAAACGACCATGTATAGTAAGGCTTTTTTTTGCGACAAAAAAACGACCATGTATAGTAAGGCTTTTTTTTCCGACAAAAAAACGACCATGTATAGTAAGGCTTTTTTTTCCGACAAAAAAACGACCATGTATAGTAAGGCTTTTTTTTCCGACAAAAAAACGACCATGTATAGTAAGGCTTTTTTTTCCGACAAAAAAACGACCATGTATAGTAAGGCTTTTTTTGCGACAAAAAAACGACCATGTATAGTAAGGCTTTTTTTTCCGACAAAAAAACGACCATGTATAGTAAGGCTTTTTTTTTCCGACAAAAAAACGACCATGTATAGTAAGGCTTTTTTTCCGACAAAAAAACGACCATGTATAGTAAGGCTTTTTTTTCCGACAAAAAAAACGACCATGTATAGTAAGGCTTTTTTTTCCGACAAAAAAAACGACCATGTATAGTAAGGCTTTTTTTTTCGACAAAAAAACGACCATGTATAGTAAGGCTTTTTTTCTGAAAAAAAAACGACCATGTATAGTAAGGCTTTTTTTTCCGACAAAAAAACGACCATGTATAGTAAGCTTTTTTTTCCGACAAAAAACGACCATGTATAGTAAGGCTTTTTTTTCCGACAAAAAAACGACCATGTATAGTAAGGCTTTTTTTTCCGACAAAAAAAACGACCATGTATAGTAAGGCTTTTTTTCCGACAAAAAAACGACCATGTATAGTAAGGCTTTTTTTTCCGACAAAAAAAACGACCATGTATAGTAAGGCTTTTTTTTCCGACAAAAAAACGACCATGTATCGTAAGGCTTTTTTTCCGACAAAAAAACGACCATGTATAGTAAGGCTTTTTTTTGCGACAAAAAAACGACCATGTATAGTAAGGCTTTTTTTTCCGACAAAAAAACGACCATGTATAGTAAGGCTTTTTTTTCCGACAAAAAAACGACCATGTATAGTAAGGCTTTTTTTCCGACAAAAAAACGACCATGTATAGTAAGGCTTTTTTTTCCGACAAAAAAACGACCATGTATAGTAAGGCTTTTTTTTCCGACAAAAAAAACGACCATGTATAGTAAGGCTTTTTTTTTCGACAAAAAAACGACCATGTATAGTAAGGCTTTTTTTCTGAAAAAAAAAAACGACCATGTATAGTAAGGCTTTTTTTTCCGACAAAAAAACGACCATGTATAGTAAGGCTTTTTTTTCCGACAAAAAAAACTACCATGTATATAGTAAGGCTTTTTTTCTGAAAAAAAAAAACGACCATGTATAGTAAGGCTTTTTTTTCCGACAAAAAAACGACCATGTATAGTAAGGCTTTTTTTTCCGACAAAAAAACGACCATGTATAGTAAGGCTTTTTTTTCCGACAAAAAAAACGACCATGTATAGTACGGCTTTTTTTTTCGACAAAAAAACGACCATGTATAGTAAGGCTTTTTTTTCCGACAAAAACAAACGACCATGTATAGTAAGGCTTTTTTTTTCGACAAAAAAACGACCATGTATAGTAAGGCTTTTTTTCTGACAAAAAAACGACCATGTATAGTAAGGCTTTTTTTTCCGACAAAAAAAACGACCATGTATAGTAAGGCTTTTTTTCCGACAAAAAAACGACCATGTATAGTAAGGCTTTTTTTTCCGACAAAAAAACGACCATGTATAGTAAGGCTTTTTTTTCCGACAAAAAAACGACCATGTATAGTAAGGCTTTTTTTTCCGACAAAAAACGACCATGTATAGTAAGGCTTTTTTTTCCGACAAAAAAACGACCATGTATAGTAAGGCTTTTTTTTTCCGACAAAAAAACGACCATGTATAGTAAGGCTTTTTTTTCCGACAAAAAAAACGACCATGTATAGTAAGGCTTTTTTTTGCGACAAAAAAACGACCATGTATAGTAAGGCTTTTTTTTCCGACAAAAAAACGACCATGTATAGTAAGGCTTTTTTTTCCGACAAAAAAACGACCATATATAGTAAGGCTTTTTTTTCCGACAAAAAAAACGACCATGTATCGTAAGGCTTTTTTGTCCGACAAAAAAACGACCATGAATAGTAAGGCTTTTTTTTCCGACAAAAAAAACGACCATGTATAGTAAGGCTTCTTTTTCCGACAAAAAAACGACCATGTATAGTAAGGCTTTTTTTTCCGACAAAAAAACGACCATGTATAGTAAGGCTTTTTTTTCCGACAAAAAAAACGACCATGTATAGTACGGCTTTTTTTTCGACAAAAAAACGACCATGTATAGTAAGGCTTTTTTTTCCGACAAAAAAACGACCATGTATAGTAAGGCTTTTTTTTCCGACAAAAAAACGACCATGTATAGTAAGGCTTTTTTTTCCGACAAAAAAACGACCATGTATAGTAAGGCTTTTTTTTGCGACAAAAAAACGACCATGTATAGTAAGGCTTTTTTTTGCGACAAAAAAACGACCATGTATAGTAAGGCTTTTTTTTCCGACAAAAAAACGACCATGTATAGTAAGGCTTTTTTTTTCCGACAAAAAAACGACCATGTATAGTAAGGCTTTTTTTTCCGACAAAAAAACGACCATGTATAGTAAGGCTTTTTTTTCCGACAAAAAAACGACCATGTATAGTAAGGCTTTTTTTTCCGACAAAAAAACGACCATGTATAGTAAGGCTTTTTTTTTCCGACAAAAAAACGACCATGTATAGTAAGGCTTTTTTTTCCGACAAAAAAACGACCATGTATAGTAAGGCTTTTTTTTCCGACAAAAAACGACCATGTATAGTAAGGCTTTTTTTTCCGACAAAAAAACGACCATGTATAGTAAGGCTTTTTTTTCCGACAAAAAAACGACCATGTATAGTAAGGCTTTTTTTTCCGACAAAAAAACGACCATGTATAGTAAGGCTTTTTTTTCCGACAAAAAAACGACCATGTATAGTAAGGCTTTTTTTTCGACAAAAAAACGACCATGTATAGTAAGGCTTTTTTTTCCGACAAAAAAACGACCATGTATAGTAAGGCTTTTTTTTCCGACAAAAAAACGACCATGTATAGTAAGGCTTTTTTTTCCGACAAAAAAACGACCATGTATAGTAAGGCTTTTTTTTCCGACAAAAAAAACGACCATGTATAGTAAGGCTTTTTTTTCCGACAAAAAAACGACCATGTATAGTAAGGCTTTTTTTTCCGACAAAAAAAATGACCATGTATAGTACGGCTTTTTATTTCGACAAAAAAACGACCATGTATAGTAAGGCTTTTTTTTCCGACAAAAAAAACGACCATGTATAGTAAGGCTTTTTTTTCGACAAAAAAACGACCATGTATAGTAAGGCTTTTTTTTCCGACAAAAAAACGACCATGTATAGTAAGCCTTTTTTTCCGACAAAAAAACGACCATGTATAGTAAGGCTTCTTTTCCGACAAAAAAACGACCATGTATAGTAAGGCTTTTTTTTCCGACAAAAAAACGACCATGTATAGTAAGGCTTTTTTTTCCGACAAAAAAACGACCATGTATAGTAAGGCTTTTTTTTCCGACAAAAAAAACGACCATGTATAGTAAGGCTTTTTTTTCCGACAAAAAAACGACCATGTATAGTAAGGCTTTTTTTTCCGACAAAAAAACGACCATGTATAGTAAGGCTTTTTTTTCCGACAAAAAAACGACCATGTATAGTAAGGCTTTTTTTTCCGACAAAAAAACGACCATGTATAGTAAGGCTTTTTTTTCCGACAAAAAAACGACCATGTATAGTAAGGCTTTTTTTTCCGACAAAAAAACGACCATGTATAGTAAGGCTTTTTTTTCCGACAAAAAAACGACCATGTATAGTAAGGCTTTTTTTTCCGACAAAAAAACGACCATGTATAGTAAGGCTTTTTTTTCCGACAAAAAAACGACCATGTATAGTAAGGCTTTTTTTTCCGACAAAAAAACGACCATGTATAGTAAGGCTTTTTTTTCCGACAAAAAAACGACCATGTATAGTAAGGCTTTTTTTCCGACAAAAAAACGACCATGTATAGTAAGGCTTTTTTTTCCGACAAAAAAACGACCATGTATAGTAAGGCTTTTTTTTCCGACAAAAAAAACGACCATGTATAGTAAGGCTTTTTTTTTCCGACAAAAAAACGACCATGTATAGTAAGGCTTTTTTTTCGACAAAAAAACGACCATGTATAGTAAGGCTTTTTTTTCCGACAAAAAAACGACCATGTATAGTAAGGCTTTTTTTTCGACAAAAAAACGACCATGTATAGTAAGGCTTTTTTTTCCGACAAAAAAACGACCATGTATAGTAAGGCTTTTTTTTCCGACAAAAAAACGACCATGTATAGTAAGGCTTTTTTTTCCGACAAAAAAACGACCATGTATAGTAAGGCTTTTTTTTCCGACAAAAAAAACGACCATGTATAGTAAGGCTTTTTTTTCCGACAAAAAAACGACCATGTATAGTAAGGCTTTTTTTTCCGACAAAAAAAACGACCATGTATAGTAAGGCTTTTTTTTCCGACAAAAAAACGACCATGTATAGTAAGGCTTTTTTTTCCGACAAAAAAACGACCATGTATAGTAAGGCTTTTTTTCCGACAAAAAAACGACCATGTATAGTAAGGCTTTTTTTTCCGACAAAAAAACGACCATGTATAGTAAGGCTTTTTTTTCCGACAAAAAAACGACCATGTATAGTAAGGCTTTTTTTTCCGACAAAAAAAACGACCATGTATAGTAAGGCTTTTTTTTCCGACAAAAAAACGACCATGTATAGTAAGGCTTTTTTTTCCGACAAAAAAACGACCATGTATAGTAAGGCTTTTTTTTCCGACAAAAAAACGACCATGTATAGTAAGGCTTTTTTTTCCGACAAAAAAACGACCATGTATAGTAAGGCTTTTTTTTCCGACAAAAAAACGACCATGTATAGTAAGGCTTTTTTTTCCGACAAAAAAACGACCATGTATAGTAAGGCTTTTTTTTCCGACAAAAAAACGACCATGTATAGTAAGGCTTTTTTTTCCGACAAAAAAACGACCATGTATAGTAAGGCTTTTTTTTCCGACAAAAAACGACCATGTATAGTAAGGCTTTTTTTTCCGACAAAAAAACGACCATGTATAGTAAGGCTTTTTTTTCCGACAAAAAAACGACCATGTATAGTAAGGCTTTTTTTTCCGACAAAAAAACGACCATGTATAGTAAGGCTTTTTTTTCCGACAAAAAAACGACCATGTATAGTAAGGCTTTTTTTTCCGACAAAAAAACGACCATGTATAGTAAGGCTTTTTTTTCCGACAAAAAAACGACCATGTATAGTAAGGCTTTTTTTTCCGACAAAAAAACGACCATGTATAGTAAGGCTTTTTTTTCCGACAAAAAAACGACCATTGTATAGTAAGGCTTTTTTTCCGACAAAAAAAACGACCATGTATAGTAAGGCTTTTTTTTCCGACAAAAAAACGACCATGTATAGTAAGCCTTTTTTTTTCCGACAAAAA
>NW_027520530.1:0-34090 GCF_051991245.1 Festucalex cinctus
TGGTTTAGATTTGACAGCCATAATCAGCAATTGTGTACATTTGAGCTGAATGTCAAAATCTTAAAAATTAACAGGTGCCCAAGCAATTTCATGCTAGAATCATCATCCGGATGCCAAAATAAACTAAATACAGCAAAAGATTTGAGTGCACAACGTTTGGTTTAGGTTTGACAGCCATAATCACCTTTTTATTGCTTTAAATTCGTTTTTAGCGCATGATTGTACATTTGAGCTGAATGTGTCAAAATCTTAAAAATTAACAGGTGCCCAAGCCATTTCATGCTAGAATCATCATCCGGATGCCAAAATAAACTAAATACAGCAAAAGATTTGAGTGCACAACGTTTGGTTTAGATTTGACAGCCATAATCAGCAATTGTGTACATTTGAGCTGAATGTGTCAAAATCTTAAAAATTAACAGGTGCCCAAGCAATTTCATGCTAGAATCATCATCCGGATGCCAAAATAAACTAAATACAGCAAAAGATTTGAGTGCACAACGTTTGGTTTAGATTTGACAGCCATAATCAGCAATTGTGTACATTTGAGCTGAATGTGTCAAAATCTTAAAAATTAACAGGTGCCCAAGCAATTTCATGCTAGAATCATCATCCGGATGCCAAAATAAACTAAATACAGCAAAAGATTTGAGTGCACAACGTTTGGTTTAGGTTTGACAGCCATAATCACCTTTTTATTGCTTTAAATGCGTTTTTAGCGCATGATTGTACATTTGAGCTGAATGTGTCAAAATCTTAAAAATTAACAGGTGCCCAAGCAATTTCATGCTAGAATCATCATCCGGATGCCAAAATAAACTAAATACAGCAAAAGATTTGAGTGCACAACGTTTGGTTTAGATTTGACAGCCATAATCAGCAATTGTGTACATTTGAGCTGAATGTGTCAAAATCTTAAAAATTAACAGGTGCCCAAGCAATTTCATGCTAGAATCATCATCCGGATGCCAAAATAAACTAAATACAGCAAAAGATTTGAGTGCACAACGTTTGGTTTAGGTTTGACAGCCATAATCACCTTTTTATTGCTTTAAATGCGTTTTTAGCGCATGATTGTACATTTGAGCTGAATGTGTCAAAATCTTAAAAATTAACAGGTGCCCAAGCAATTTCATGCTAGAATCATCATCCGGATGCCAAAATAAACTAAATACAGCAAAAGATTTGAGTGCACAGCGTTTGGTTTAGATTTGACAGCCATAATCAGCAATTGTGTACATTTGAGCTGAATGTGTCAAAATCTTAAAAATTAACAGGTGCCCAAGCAATTTCATGCTAGAATCATCATCCGGATGCCAAAATAAACTAAATACAGCAAAAGATTTGAGTGCACAACGTTTGGTTTAGGTTTGACAGCCATAATCACCTTTTTATTGCTTTAAATGCGTTTTTAGCGCATGATTGTACATTTGAGCTGAATGTGTCAAAATCTTAAAAATTAACAGGTGCCCAAGCAATTTCATGCTAGAATCATCATCCGGATGCCAAAATAAACTAAATACAGCAAAAGATTTGAGTGCACAACGTTTGGTTTAGATTTGACAGCCATAATCAGCAATTGTGTACATTTGAGCTGAATGTGTCAAAATCTTAAAAATTAACAGGTGCCCAAGCAATTTCATGCGAGAATCATCATCCGGATGCCAAAATAAACTAAATACAGCAAAAGATTTGAGTGCACAACGTTTGGTTTAGGTTTGACAGCCATAATCACCTTTTTATTGCTTTAAATGCGTTTTTAGCGCATGATTGTACATTTGAGCTGAATGTGTCAAAATCTTAAAAATTAACAGGTGCCCAAGCAATTTCATGCTAGAATCATCATCCGGATGCCAAAATAAACTAAATACAGCAAAAGATTTGAGTGCACAACGTTTGGTTTAGATTTGACAGCCATAATCAGCAATTGTGTACATTTGAGCTGAATGTGTCAAAATCTTAAAAATTAACAGGTGCCCAAGCAATTTCATGCTAGAATCATCATCCGGATGCCAAAATAAACTAAATACAGCAAAAGATTTGAGTGCACAACGTTTGGTTTAGGTTTGACAGCCATAATCACCTTTTTATTGCTTTAAATTCGTTTTTAGCGCATGATTGTACATTTGAGCTGAATGTGTCAAAATCTTAAAAATTAACAGGTGCCCAAGCCATTTCATGCTAGAATCATCATCCGGATGCCAAAATAAACTAAATACAGCAAAAGATTTGAGTGCACAACGTTTGGTTTAGATTTGACAGCCATAATCAGCAATTGTGTACATTTGAGCTGAATGTGTCAAAATCTTAAAAATTAACAGGTGCCCAAGCAATTTCATGCTAGAATCATCATCCGGATGCCAAAATAAACTAAATACAGCAAAAGATTTGAGTGCACAACGTTTGGTTTAGGTTTGACAGCCATAATCACCTTTTTATTGCTTTAAATTCGTTTTTAGCGCATGATTGTACATTTGAGCTGAATGTGTCAAAATCTTAAAAATTAACAGGTGCCCAAGCCATTTCATGCTAGAATCATCATCCGGATGCCAAAATAAACTAAATACAGCAAAAGATTTGAGTGCACAACGTTTGGTTTAGATTTGACAGCCATAATCAGCAATTGTGTACATTTGAGCTGAATGTGTCAAAATCTTAAAAATTAACAGGTGCCCAAGCAATTTCATGCTAGAATCATCATCCGGATGCCAAAATAAACTAAATACAGCAAAAGATTTGAGTGCACAACGTTTGGTTTAGGTTTGACAGCCATAATCACCTTTTTATTGCTTTAAATGCGTTTTTAGCGCATGATTGTACATTTGAGCTGAATGTGTCAAAATCTTAAAAATTAACAGGTGCCCAAGCAATTTCATGCTAGAATCATCATCCGGATGCCAAAATAAACTAAATACAGCAAAAGATTTGAGTGCACA
The DNA here is from genome assembly GCF_051991245.1 of Festucalex cinctus. NCBI lineage: Eukaryota > Metazoa > Chordata > Actinopteri > Syngnathiformes > Syngnathidae > Festucalex > Festucalex cinctus. Next base: position 2,937 of record NW_027520530.1, read on the forward strand.
ACGTTTGGTTTAGGTTTGACAGCCATAATCACCTTTTTATTGCTTTAAATGCGTTTTTAGCGCATGATTGTACATTTGAGCTGAATGTGTCAAAATCTTAAAAATTAACAGGTGCCCAAGCAATTTCATGCTAGAATCATCATCCGGATGCCAAAATAAACTAAATACAGCAAAAGATTTGAGTGCACAACGTTTGGTTTAGATTTGACAGCCATAATCAGCAATTGTGTACATTTGAGCTGAATGTGTCAAAATCTTAAAAATTAACAGGTGCCCAAGCAATTTCATGCTAGAATCATCATCCGGATGCCAAAATAAACTAAATACAGCAAAAGATTTGAGTGCACAACGTTTGGTTTAGGTTTGACAGCCATAATCACCTTTTTATTGCTTTAAATGCGTTTTTAGCGCATGATTGTACATTTGAGCTGAATGTGTCAAAATCTTAAAAATTAACAGGTGCCCAAGCCATTTCATGCTAGAATCATCATCCGGATGCCAAAATAAACTAAATACAGCAAAAGATTTGAGTGCACAACGTTTGGTTTAGATTTGACAGCCATAATCAGCAATTGTGTACATTTGAGCTGAATGTGTCAAAATCTTAAAAATTAACAGGTGCCCAAGCAATTTCATGCTAGAATCATCATCCGGATGCCAAAATAAACTAAATACAGCAAAAGATTTGAGTGCACAACGTTTGGTTTAGGTTTGACAGCCATAATCACCTTTTTATTGCTTTAAATTCGTTTTTAGCGCATGATTGTACATTTGAGCTGAATGTGTCAAAATCTTAAAAATTAACAGGTGCCCAAGCCATTTCATGCTAGAATCATCATCCGGATGCCAAAATAAACTAAATACAGCAAAAGATTTGAGTGCACAACGTTTGGTTTAGATTTGACAGCCATAATCAGCAATTGTGTACATTTGAGCTGAATGTGTCAAAATCTTAAAAATTAACAGGTGCCCAAGCAATTTCATGCTAGAATCATCATCCGGATGCCAAAATAAACTAAATACAGCAAAAGATTTGAGTGCACAACGTTTGGTTTAGGTTTGACAGCCATAATCACCTTTTTATTGCTTTAAATGCGTTTTTAGCGCATGATTGTACATTTGAGGTGAATGTGTCAAAATCTTAAAAATTAACAGGTGCCCAAGCAATTTCATGCTAGAATCATCATCCGGATGCCAAAATAAACTAAATACAGCAAAAGATTTGAGTGCACAACGTTTGGTTTAGGTTTGACAGCCATAATCACCTTTTTATTGCTTTAAATGCGTTTTTAGCGCATGATTGTACATTTGAGCTGAATGTGTCAAAATCTTAAAAATTAACAGGTGCCCAAGCAATTTCATGCTAGAATCATCATCCGGATGCCAAAATAAACTAAATACAGCAAAAGATTTGAGTGCACAACGTTTGGTTTAGATTTGACAGCCATAATCAGCAATTGTGTACATTTGAGCTGAATGTGTCAAAATCTTAAAAATTAACAGGTGCCCAAGCAATTTCATGCTAGAATCATCATCCGGAGGCCAAAATAAACTAAATACAGCAAAAGATTTGAGTGCACAACGTTTGGTTTAGATTTGACAGCCATAATCAGCAATTGTGTACATTTGAGCTGAATGTGTCAAAATCTTAAAAATTAACAGGTGCCCAAGCAATTTCATGCTAGAATCATCATCCGGATGCCAAAATAAACTAAATACAGCAAAAGATTTGAGTGCACAACGTTTGGTTTAGATTTGACAGCCATAATCAGCAATTGTGTACATTTGAGCTGAATGTGTCAAAATCTTAAAAATTAACAGGTGCCCAAGCAATTTCATGCTAGAATCATCATCCGGATGCCAAAATAAACTAAATACAGCAAAAGATTTGAGTGCACAACGTTTGGTTTAGGTTTGACAGCCATAATCACCTTTTTATTGCTTTAAATTCGTTTTTAGCGCATGATTGTACATTTGAGCTGAATGTGTCAAAATCTTAAAAATTAACAGGTGCCCAAGCCATTTCATGCTAGAATCATCATCCGGATGCCAAAATAAACTAAATACACCAAAAGATTTGAGTGCACAACGTTTGGTTTAGATTTGACAGCCATAATCAGCAATTGTGTACATTTGAGCTGAATGTGTCAAAATCTTAAAAATTAACAGGTGCCCAAGCAATTTCATGCTAGAATCATCATCCGGATGCCAAAATAAACTAAATACAGCAAAAGATTTGAGTGCACAACGTTTGGTTTAGGTTTGACAGCCATAATCACCTTTTTATTGCTTTAAATGCGTTTTTAGCGCATGATTGTACATTTGAGGTGAATGTGTCAAAATCTTAAAAATTAACAGGTGCCCAAGCAATTTCATGCTAGAATCATCATCCGGATGCCAAAATAAACTAAATACAGCAAAAGATTTGAGTGCACAACGTTTGGTTTAGGTTTGACAGCCATAATCACCTTTTTATTGCTTTAAATGCGTTTTTAGCGCATGATTGTACATTTGAGCTGAATGTGTCAAAATCTTAAAAATTAACAGGTGCCCAAGCAATTTCATGCTAGAATCATCATCCGGATGCCAAAATAAACTAAATACAGCAAAAGATTTGAGTGCACAACGTTTGGTTTAGATTTGACAGCCATAATCAGCAATTGTGTACATTTGAGCTGAATGTGTCAAAATCTTAAAAATTAACAGGTGCCCAAGCAATTTCATGCTAGAATCATCATCCGGATGCCAAAATAAACTAAATACAGCAAAAGATTTGAGTGCACAACGTTTGGTTTAGGTTTGACAGCCATAATCACCTTTTTATTGCTTTAAATGCGTTTTTAGCGCATGATTGTACATTTGAGCTGAATGTGTCAAAATCTTAAAAATTAACAGGTGCCCAAGCCATTTCATGCTAGAATCATCATCCGGATGCCAAAATAAACTAAATACAGCAAAAGATTTGAGTGCACAACGTTTGGTTTAGATTTGACAGCCATAATCAGCAATTGTGTACATTTGAGCTGAATGTGTCAAAATCTTAAAAATTAACAGGTGCCCAAGCAATTTCATGCTAGAATCATCATCCGGATGCCAAAATAAACTAAATACAGCAAAAGATTTGAGTGCACAACGTTTGGTTTAGGTTTGACAGCCATAATCACCTTTTTATTGCTTTAAATTCGTTTTTAGCGCATGATTGTACATTTGAGCTGAATGTGTCAAAATCTTAAAAATGAACAGGTGCCCAAGCCATTTCATGCTAGAATCATCATCCGGATGCCAAAATAAACTAAATACAGCAAAAGATTTGAGTGCACAACGTTTGGTTTAGATTTGACAGCCATAATCAGCAATTGTGTACATTTGAGCTGAATGTGTCAAAATCTTAAAAATTAACAGGTGCCCAAGCAATTTCATGCTAGAATCATCATCCGGATGCCAAAATAAACTAAATACAGCAAAAGATTTGAGTGCACAACGTTTGGTTTAGGTTTGACAGCCATAATCACCTTTTTATTGCTTTAAATGCGTTTTTAGCGCATGATTGTACATTTGAGGTGAATGTGTCAAAATCTTAAAAATTAACAGGTGCCCAAGCAATTTCATGCTAGAATCATCATCCGGATGCCAAAATAAACTAAATACAGCAAAAGATTTGAGTGCACAACGTTTGGTTTAGGTTTGACAGCCATAATCACCTTTTTATTGCTTTAAATGCGTTTTTAGCGCATGATTGTACATTTGAGCTGAATGTGTCAAAATCTTAAAAATTAACAGGTGCCCAAGCAATTTCATGCTAGAATCATCATCCGGATGCCAAAATAAACTAAATACAGCAAAAGATTTGAGTGCACAACGTTTGGTTTAGATTTGACAGCCATAATCAGCAATTGTGTACATTTGAGCTGAATGTGTCAAAATCTTATAAAATTAACAGGTGCCCAAGCAATTTCATGCTAGAATCATCATCCGGAGGCCAAAATAAACTAAATACAGCAAAAGATTTGAGTGCACAACGTTTGGTTTAGATTTGACAGCCATAATCAGCAATTGTGTACATTTGAGCTGAATGTGTCAAAATCTTAAAAATTAACAGGTGCCCAAGCAATTTCATGCTAGAATCATCATCCGGATGCCAAAATAAACTAAATACAGCAAAAGATTTGAGTGCACAACGTTTGGTTTAGATTTGACAGCCATAATCAGCAATTGTGTACATTTGAGCTGAATGTGTCAAAATCTTAAAAATTAACAGGTGCCCAAGCAATTTCATGCTAGAATCATCATCCGGATGCCAAAATAAACTAAATACAGCAAAAGATTTGAGTGCACAACGTTTGGTTTAGGTTTGACAGCCATAATCACCTTTTTATTGCTTTAAATGCGTTTTTAGCGCATGATTGTACATTTGAGCTGAATGTGTCAAAATCTTAAAAATTAACAGGTGCCCAAGCAATTTCATGCTAGAATCATCATCCGGATGCCAAAATAAACTAAATACAGCAAAAGATTTGAGTGCACAACGTTTGGTTTAGATTTGACAGCCATAATCAGCAATTGTGTACATTTGAGCTGAATGTGTCAAAATCTTAAAAATTAACAGGTGCCCAAGCAATTTCATGCTAGAATCATCATCCGGATGCCAAAATAAACTAAATACAGCAAAAGATTTCAGTGCACAACGTTTGGTTTAGGTTTGACAGCCATAATCACCTTTGTATTGCTTTAAATGCGTTTTTAGCGCATGATTGTACATTTGAGCTGAATGTGTCAAAATCTTAAAAATTAACAGGTGCCCAAGCCATTTCATGCTAGAATCATCATCCGGATGCCAAAATAAACTAAATACAGCAAAAGATTTGAGTGCACAACGTTTGGTTTAGATTTGACAGCCATAATCAGCAATTGTGTACATTTGAGCTGAATGTGTCAAAATCTTAAAAATTAACAGGTGCCCAAGCAATTTCATGCTAGAATCATCATCCGGATGCCAAAATAAACTAAATACAGCAAAAGATTTGAGTGCACAACGTTTGGTTTAGGTTTGACAGCCATAATCACCTTTTTATTGCTTTAAATTCGTTTTTAGCGCATGATTGTACATTTGAGCTGAATGTGTCGAAATCTTAAAAATTAACAGGTGCCCAAGCCATTTCATGCTAGAATCATCATCCGGATGCCAAAATAAACTAAATACAGCAAAAGATTTGAGTGCACAACGTTTGGTTTAGATTTGACAGCCATAATCAGCAATTGTGTACATTTGAGCTGAATGTGTCAAAATCTTAAAAATTAACAGGTGCCCAAGCAATTTCATGCTAGAATCATCATCCGGATGCCAAAATAAACTAAATACAGCAAAAGATTTGAGTGCACAACGTTTGGTTTAGGTTTGACAGCCATAATCACCTTTTTATTGCTTTAAATGCGTTTTTAGCGCATGATTGTACATTTGAGGTGAATGTGTCAAAATCTTAAAAATTAACAGGTGCCCAAGCAATTTCATGCTAGAATCATCATCCGGATGCCAAAATAAACTAAATACAGCAAAAGATTTGAGTGCACAACGTTTGGTTTAGGTTTGACAGCCATAATCACCTTTTTATTGCTTTAAATGCGTTTTTAGCGCATGATTGTACATTTGAGCTGAATGTGTCAAAATCTTAAAAATTAACAGGTGCCCAAGCAATTTCATGCTAGAATCATCATCCGGATGCCAAAATAAACTAAATACAGCAAAAGATTTGAGTGCACAACGTTTGGTTTAGATTTGACAGCCATAATCAGCAATTGTGTACATTTGAGCTGAATGTGTCAAAATCTTATAAAATTAACAGGTGCCCAAGCAATTTCATGCTAGAATCATCATCCGGAGGCCAAAATAAACTAAATACAGCAAAAGATTTGAGTGCACAACGTTTGGTTTAGATTTGACAGCCATAATCAGCAATTGTGTACATTTGAGCTGAATGTGTCAAAATCTTAAAAATTAACAGGTGCCCAAGCAATTTCATGCTAGAATCATCATCCGGATGCCAAAATAAACTAAATACAGCAAAAGATTTGAGTGCACAACGTTTGGTTTAGATTTGACAGCCATAATCAGCAATTGTGTACATTTGAGCTGAATGTGTCAAAATCTTAAAAATTAACAGGTGCCCAAGCAATTTCATGCTAGAATCATCATCCGGATGCCAAAATAAACTAAATACAGCAAAAGATTTGAGTGCACAACGTTTGGTTTAGGTTTGACAGCCATAATCACCTTTTTATTGCTTTAAATGCGTTTTTAGCGCATGATTGTACATTTGAGCTGAATGTGTCAAAATCTTAAAAATTAACAGGTGCCCAAGCAATTTCATGCTAGAATCATCATCCGGATGCCAAAATAAACTAAATACAGCAAAAGATTTGAGTGCACAACGTTTGGTTTAGATTTGACAGCCATAATCAGCAATTGTGTACATTTGAGCTGAATGTGTCAAAATCTTAAAAATTAACAGGTGCCCAAGCAATTTCATGCTAGAATCATCATCCGGATGCCAAAATAAACTAAATACAGCAAAAGATTTCAGTGCACAACGTTTGGTTTAGGTTTGACAGCCATAATCACCTTTGTATTGCTTTAAATGCGTTTTTAGCGCATGATTGTACATTTGAGCTGAATGTGTCAAAATCTTAAAAATTAACAGGTGCCCAAGCCATTTCATGCTAGAATCATCATCCGGATGCCAAAATAAACTAAATACAGCAAAAGATTTGAGTGCACAACGTTTGGTTTAGATTTGACAGCCATAATCAGCAATTGTGTACATTTGAGCTGAATGTGTCAAAATCTTAAAAATTAACAGGTGCCCAAGCAATTTCATGCTAGAATCATCATCCGGATGCCAAAATAAACTAAATACAGCAAAAGATTTGAGTGCACAACGTTTGGTTTAGGTTTGACAGCCATAATCACCTTTTTATTGCTTTAAATTCGTTTTTAGCGCATGATTGTACATTTGAGCTGAATGTGTCGAAATCTTAAAAATTAACAGGTGCCCAAGCCATTTCATGCTAGAATCATCATCCGGATGCCAAAATAAACTAAATACAGCAAAAGATTTGAGTGCACAACGTTTGGTTTAGATTTGACAGCCATAATCAGCAATTGTGTACATTTGAGCTGAATGTGTCAAAATCTTAAAAATTAACAGGTGCCCAAGCAATTTCATGCTAGAATCATCATCCGGATGCCAAAATAAACTAAATACAGCAAAAGATTTGAGTGCACAACGTTTGGTTTAGGTTTGACAGCCATAATCACCTTTTTATTGCTTTAAATGCGTTTTTAGCGCATGATTGTACATTTGAGGTGAATGTGTCAAAATCTTAAAAATTAACAGGTGCCCAAGCAATTTCATGCTAGAATCATCATCCGGATGCCAAAATAAACTAAATACAGCAAAAGATTTGAGTGCACAACGTTTGGTTTAGGTTTGACAGCCATAATCACCTTTTTATTGCTTTAAATGCGTTTTTAGCGCATGATTGTACATTTGAGCTGAATGTGTCAAAATCTTAAAAATTAACAGGTGCCCAAGCAATTTCATGCTAGAATCATCATCCGGATGCCAAAATAAACTAAATACAGCAAAAGATTTGAGTGCACAACGTTTGGTTTAGATTTGACAGCCATAATCAGCAATTGTGTACATTTGAGCTGAATGTGTCAAAATCTTAAAAATTAACAGGTGCCCAAGCAATTTCATGCTAGAATCATCATCCGGAGGCCAAAATAAACTAAATACAGCAAAAGATTTGAGTGCACAACGTTTGGTTTAGATTTGACAGCCATAATCAGCAATTGTGTACATTTGAGCTGAATGTGTCAAAATCTTAAAAATTAACAGGTGCCCAAGCAATTTCATGCTAGAATCATCATCCGGATGCCAAAATAAACTAAATACAGCAAAAGATTTGAGTGCACAACGTTTGGTTTAGATTTGACAGCCATAATCAGCAATTGTGTACATTTGAGCTGAATGTGTCAAAATCTTAAAAATTAACAGGTGCCCAAGCAATTTCATGCTAGAATCATCATCCGGATGCCAAAATAAACTAAATACAGCAAAAGATTTGAGTGCACAACGTTTGGTTTAGGTTTGACAGCCATAATCACCTTTTTATTGCTTTAAATTCGTTTTTAGCGCATGATTGTACATTTGAGCTGAATGTGTCAAAATCTTAAAAATTAACAGGTGCCCAAGCCATTTCATGCTAGAATCATCATCCGGATGCCAAAATAAACTAAATACAGCAAAAGATTTGAGTGCACAACGTTTGGTTTAGATTTGACAGCCATAATCAGCAATTGTGTACATTTGAGCTGAATGTGTCAAAATCTTAAAAATTAACAGGTGCCCAAGCAATTTCATGCTAGAATCATCATCCGGATGCCAAAATAAACTAAATACAGCAAAAGATTTGAGTGCACAACGTTTGGTTTAGGTTTGACAGCCATAATCACCTTTTTATTGCTTTAAATGCGTTTTTAGCGCATGATTGTACATTTGAGGTGAATGTGTCAAAATCTTAAAAATTAACAGGTGCCCAAGCAATTTCATGCTAGAATCATCATCCGGATGCCAAAATAAACTAAATACAGCAAAAGATTTGAGTGCACAACGTTTGGTTTAGGTTTGACAGCCATAATCACCTTTTTATTGCTTTAAATGCGTTTTTAGCGCATGATTGTACATTTGAGCTGAATGTGTCAAAATCTTAAAAATTAACAGGTGCCCAAGCAATTTCATGCTAGAATCATCATCCGGATGCCAAAATAAACTAAATACAGCAAAAGATTTGAGTGCACAACGTTTGGTTTAGATTTGATAGCCATAATCAGCAATTGTGTACATTTGAGCTGAATGTGTCAAAATCTTAAAAATTAACAGGTGCCCAAGCAATTTCATGCTAGAATCATCATCCGGAGGCCAAAATAAACTAAATACAGCAAAAGATTTGAGTGCACAACGTTTGGTTTAGATTTGACAGCCATAATCAGCAATTGTGTACATTTGAGCTGAATGTGTCAAAATCTTAAAAATTAACAGGTGCCCAAGCAATTTCATGCTAGAATCATCATCCGGATGCCAAAATAAACTAAATACAGCAAAAGATTTGAGTGCACAACGTTTGGTTTAGATTTGACAGCCATAATCAGCAATTGTGTACATTTGAGCTGAATGTGTCAAAATCTTAAAAATTAACAGGTGCCCAAGCAATTTCATGCTAGAATCATCATCCGGATGCCAAAATAAACTAAATACAGCAAAAGATTTGAGTGCACAACGTTTGGTTTAGGTTTGACAGCCATAATCACCTTTTTATTGCTTTAAATGCGTTTTTAGCGCATGATTGTACATTTGAGCTGAATGTGTCAAAATCTTAAAAATTAACAGGTGCCCAAGCCATTTCATGCTAGAATCATCATCCGGATGCCAAAATAAACTAAATACAGCAAAAGATTTGAGTGCACAACGTTTGGTTTAGATTTGACAGCCATAATCAGCAATTGTGTACATTTGAGCTGAATGTGTCAAAATCTTAAAAATTAACAGGTGCCCAAGCAATTTCATGCTAGAATCATCATCCGGATGCCAAAATAAACTAAATACAGCAAAAGATTTGAGTGCACAACGTTTGGTTTAGGTTTGACAGCCATAATCACCTTTTTATTGCTTTAAATTCGTTTTTAGCGCATGATTGTACATTTGAGCTGAATGTGTCAAAATCTTAAAAATGAACAGGTGCCCAAGCCATTTCATGCTAGAATCATCATCCGGATGCCAAAATAAACTAAATACAGCAAAAGATTTGAGTGCACAACGTTTGGTTTAGATTTGACAGCCATAATCAGCAATTGTGTACATTTGAGCTGAATGTGTCAAAATCTTAAAAATTAACAGGTGCCCAAGCAATTTCATGCTAGAATCATCATCCGGATGCCAAAATAAACTAAATACAGCAAAAGATTTGAGTGCACAACGTTTGGTTTAGGTTTGACAGCCATAATCACCTTTTTATTGCTTTAAATGCGTTTTTAGCGCATGATTGTACATTTGAGGTGAATGTGTCAAAATCTTAAAAATTAACAGGTGCCCAAGCAATTTCATGCTAGAATCATCATCCGGATGCCAAAATAAACTAAATACAGCAAAAGATTTGAGTGCACAACGTTTGGTTTAGGTTTGACAGCCATAATCACCTTTTTATTGCTTTAAATGCGTTTTTAGCGCATGATTGTACATTTGAGCTGAATGTGTCAAAATCTTAAAAATTAACAGGTGCCCAAGCAATTTCATGCTAGAATCATCATCCGGATGCCAAAATAAACTAAATACAGCAAAAGATTTGAGTGCACAACGTTTGGTTTAGATTTGACAGCCATAATCAGCAATTGTGTACATTTGAGCTGAATGTGTCAAAATCTTAAAAATTAACAGGTGCCCAAGCAATTTCATGCTAGAATCATCATCCGGAGGCCAAAATAAACTAAATACAGCAAAAGATTTGAGTGCACAACGTTTGGTTTAGATTTGACAGCCATAATCAGCAATTGTGTACATTTGAGCTGAATGTGTCAAAATCTTAAAAATTAACAGGTGCCCAAGCAATTTCATGCTAGAATCATCATCCGGATGCCAAAATAAACTAAATACAGCAAAAGATTTGAGTGCACAACGTTTGGTTTAGATTTGACAGCCATAATCAGCAATTGTGTACATTTGAGCTGAATGTGTCAAAATCTTAAAAATTAACAGGTGCCCAAGCAATTTCATGCTAGAATCATCATCCGGATGCCAAAATAAACTAAATACAGCAAAAGATTTGAGTGCACAACGTTTGGTTTAGGTTTGACAGCCATAATCACCTTTTTATTGCTTTAAATTCGTTTTTAGCGCATGATTGTACATTTGAGCTGAATGTGTCAAAATCTTAAAAATTAACAGGTGCCCAAGCCATTTCATGCTAGAATCATCATCCGGATGCCAAAATAAACTAAATACAGCAAAAGATTTGAGTGCACAACGTTTGGTTTAGATTTGACAGCCATAATCAGCAATTGTGTACATTTGAGCTGAATGTGTCAAAATCTTAAAAATTAACAGGTGCCCAAGCAATTTCATGCTAGAATCATCATCCGGATGCCAAAATAAACTAAATACAGCAAAAGATTTGAGTGCACAACGTTTGGTTTAGGTTTGACAGCCATAATCACCTTTTTATTGCTTTAAATGCGTTTTTAGCGCATGATTGTACATTTGAGGTGAATGTGTCAAAATCTTAAAAATTAACAGGTGCCCAAGCAATTTCATGCTAGAATCATCATCCGGATGCCAAAATAAACTAAATACAGCAAAAGATTTGAGTGCACAACGTTTGGTTTAGGTTTGACAGCCATAATCACCTTTTTATTGCTTTAAATGCGTTTTTAGCGCATGATTGTACATTTGAGCTGAATGTGTCAAAATCTTAAAAATTAACAGGTGCCCAAGCAATTTCATGCTAGAATCATCATCCGGATGCCAAAATAAACTAAATACAGCAAAAGATTTGAGTGCACAACGTTTGGTTTAGATTTGACAGCCATAATCAGCAATTGTGTACATTTGAGCTGAATGTGTCAAAATCTTAAAAATTAACAGGTGCCCAAGCAATTTCATGCTAGAATCATCATCCGGAGGCCAAAATAAACTAAATACAGCAAAAGATTTGAGTGCACAACGTTTGGTTTAGATTTGACAGCCATAATCAGCAATTGTGTACATTTGAGCTGAATGTGTCAAAATCTTAAAAATTAACAGGTGCCCAAGCAATTTCATGCTAGAATCATCATCCGGATGCCAAAATAAACTAAATACAGCAAAAGATTTGAGTGCACAACGTTTGGTTTAGATTTGACAGCCATAATCAGCAATTGTGTACATTTGAGCTGAATGTGTCAAAATCTTAAAAATTAACAGGTGCCCAAGCAATTTCATGCTAGAATCATCATCCGGATGCCAAAATAAACTAAATACAGCAAAAGATTTGAGTGCACAACGTTTGGTTTAGGTTTGACAGCCATAATCACCTTTTTATTGCTTTAAATGCGTTTTTAGCGCATGATTGTACATTTGAGCTGAATGTGTCAAAATCTTAAAAATTAACAGGTGCCCAAGCCATTTCATGCTAGAATCATCATCCGGATGCCAAAATAAACTAAATACAGCAAAAGATTTGAGTGCACAACGTTTGGTTTAGATTTGACAGCCATAATCAGCAATTGTGTACATTTGAGCTGAATGTGTCAAAATCTTAAAAATTAACAGGTGCCCAAGCAATTTCATGCTAGAATCATCATCCGGATGCCAAAATAAACTAAATACAGCAAAAGATTTGAGTGCACAACGTTTGGTTTAGGTTTGACAGCCATAATCACCTTTTTATTGCTTTAAATTCGTTTTTAGCGCATGATTGTACATTTGAGCTGAATGTGTCAAAATCTTAAAAATGAACAGGTGCCCAAGCCATTTCATGCTAGAATCATCATCCGGATGCCAAAATAAACTAAATACAGCAAAAGATTTGAGTGCACAACGTTTGGTTTAGATTTGACAGCCATAATCAGCAATTGTGTACATTTGAGCTGAATGTGTCAAAATCTTAAAAATTAACAGGTGCCCAAGCAATTTCATGCTAGAATCATCATCCGGATGCCAAAATAAACTAAATACAGCAAAAGATTTGAGTGCACAACGTTTGGTTTAGGTTTGACAGCCATAATCACCTTTTTATTGCTTTAAATGCGTTTTTAGCGCATGATTGTACATTTGAGGTGAATGTGTCAAAATCTTAAAAATTAACAGGTGCCCAAGCAATTTCATGCTAGAATCATCATCCGGATGCCAAAATAAACTAAATACAGCAAAAGATTTGAGTGCACAACGTTTGGTTTAGGTTTGACAGCCATAATCACCTTTTTATTGCTTTAAATGCGTTTTTAGCGCATGATTGTACATTTGAGCTGAATGTGTCAAAATCTTAAAAATTAACAGGTGCCCAAGCAATTTCATGCTAGAATCATCATCCGGATGCCAAAATAAACTAAATACAGCAAAAGATTTGAGTGCACAACGTTTGGTTTAGATTTGACAGCCATAATCAGCAATTGTGTACATTTGAGCTGAATGTGTCAAAATCTTAAAAATTAACAGGTGCCCAAGCAATTTCATGCTAGAATCATCATCCGGAGGCCAAAATAAACTAAATACAGCAAAAGATTTGAGTGCACAACGTTTGGTTTAGATTTGACAGCCATAATCAGCAATTGTGTACATTTGAGCTGAATGTGTCAAAATCTTAAAAATTAACAGGTGCCCAAGCAATTTCATGCTAGAATCATCATCCGGATGCCAAAATAAACTAAATACAGCAAAAGATTTGAGTGCACAACGTTTGGTTTAGATTTGACAGCCATAATCAGCAATTGTGTACATTTGAGCTGAATGTGTCAAAATCTTAAAAATTAACAGGTGCCCAAGCAATTTCATGCTAGAATCATCATCCGGATGCCAAAATAAACTAAATACAGCAAAAGATTTGAGTGCACAACGTTTGGTTTAGGTTTGACAGCCATAATCACCTTTTTATTGCTTTAAATGCGTTTTTAGCGCATGATTGTACATTTGAGCTGAATGTGTCAAAATCTTAAAAATTAACAGGTGCCCAAGCAATTTCATGCTAGAATCATCATCCGGATGCCAAAATAAACTAAATACAGCAAAAGATTTGAGTGCACAACGTTTGGTTTAGATTTGACAGCCATAATCAGCAATTGTGTACATTTGAGCTGAATGTGTCAAAATCTTAAAAATTAACAGGTGCCCAAGCAATTTCATGCTAGAATCATCATCCGGATGCCAAAATAAACTAAATACAGCAAAAGATTTCAGTGCACAACGTTTGGTTTAGGTTTGACAGCCATAATCACCTTTGTATTGCTTTAAATGCGTTTTTAGCGCATGATTGTACATTTGAGCTGAATGTGTCAAAATCTTAAAAATTAACAGGTGCCCAAGCCATTTCATGCTAGAATCATCATCCGGATGCCAAAATAAACTAAATACAGCAAAAGATTTGAGTGCACAACGTTTGGTTTAGATTTGACAGCCATAATCAGCAATTGTGTACATTTGAGCTGAATGTGTCAAAATCTTAAAAATTAACAGGTGCCCAAGCAATTTCATGCTAGAATCATCATCCGGATGCCAAAATAAACTAAATACAGCAAAAGATTTGAGTGCACAACGTTTGGTTTAGGTTTGACAGCCATAATCACCTTTTTATTGCTTTAAATTCGTTTTTAGCGCATGATTGTACATTTGAGCTGAATGTGTCAAAATCTTAAAAATTAACAGGTGCCCAAGCAATTTCATGCTAGAATCATCATCCGGATGCCAAAATAAACTAAATACAGCAAAAGATTTGAGTGCACAACGTTTGGTTTAGGTTTGACAGCCATAATCACCTTTTTATTGCTTTAAATTCGTTTTTAGCGCATGATTGTACATTTGAGCTGAATGTGTCAAAATCTTAAAAATTAACAGGTGCCCAAGCCATTTCATGCTAGAATCATCATCCGGATGCCAAAATAAACTAAATACAGCAAAAGATTTGAGTGCACAACGTTTGGTTTAGATTTGACAGCCATAATCAGCAATTGTGTACATTTGAGCTGAATGTGTCAAAATCTTAAAAATTAACAGGTGCCCAAGCAATTTCATGCTAGAATCATCATCCGGATGCCAAAATAAACTAAATACAGCAAAAGATTTGAGTGCACAACGTTTGGTTTAGGTTTGACAGCCATAATCACCTTTTTATTGCTTTAAATTCGTTTTTAGCGCATGATTGTACATTTGAGCTGAATGTGTCAAAATCTTAAAAATTAACAGGTGCCCAAGCCATTTCATGCTAGAATCATCATCCGGATGCCAAAATAAACTAAATACAGCAAAAGATTTGAGTGCACAACGTTTGGTTTAGATTTGACAGCCATAATCAGCAATTGTGTACATTTGAGCTGAATGTGTCAAAATCTTAAAAATTAACAGGTGCCCAAGCAATTTCATGCTAGAATCATCATCCGGATGCCAAAATAAACTAAATACAGCAAAAGATTTGAGTGCACAACGTTTGGTTTAGGTTTGACAGCCATAATCACCTTTTTATTGCTTTAAATGCGTTTTTAGCGCATGATTGTACATTTGAGCTGAATGTGTCAAAATCTTAAAAATTAACAGGTGCCCAAGCAATTTCATGCTAGAATCATCATCCGGATGCCAAAATAAACTAAATACAGCAAAAGATTTGAGTGCACAACGTTTGGTTTAGGTTTGACAGCCATAATCACCTTTTTATTGCTTTAAATGCGTTTTTAGCGCATGATTGTACATTTGAGCTGAATGTGTCAAAATCTTAAAAATTAACAGGTGCCCAAGCAATTTCATGCTAGAATCATCATCCGGATGCCAAAATAAACTAAATACAGCAAAAGATTTGAGTGCACAACGTTTGGTTTAGATTTGACAGCCATAATCAGCAATTGTGTACATTTGAGCTGAATGTGTCAAAATCTTAAAAATTAACAGGTGCCCAAGCAATTTCATGCTAGAATCATCATCCGGATGCCAAAATAAACTAAATACAGCAAAAGATTTGAGTGCACAACGTTTGGTTTAGGTTTGACAGCCATAATCACCTTTTTATTGCTTTAAATGCGTTTTTAGCGCATGATTGTACATTTGAGCTGAATGTGTCAAAATCTTAAAAATTAACAGGTGCCCAAGCCATTTCATGCTAGAATCATCATCCGGATGCCAAAATAAACTAAATACAGCAAAAGATTTGAGTGCACAACGTTTGGTTTAGATTTGACAGCCATAATCAGCAATTGTGTACATTTGAGCTGAATGTGTCAAAATCTTAAAAATTAACAGGTGCCCAAGCAATTTCATGCTAGAATCATCATCCGGATGCCAAAATAAACTAAATACAGCAAAAGATTTGAGTGCACAACGTTTGGTTTAGGTTTGACAGCCATAATCACCTTTTTATTGCTTTAAATTCGTTTTTAGCGCATGATTGTACATTTGAGCTGAATGTGTCAAAATCTTAAAAATTAACAGGTGCCCAAGCCATTTCATGCTAGAATCATCATCCGGATGCCAAAATAAACTAAATACAGCAAAAGATTTGAGTGCACAACGTTTGGTTTAGATTTGACAGCCATAATCAGCAATTGTGTACATTTGAGCTGAATGTGTCAAAATCTTAAAAATTAACAGGTGCCCAAGCAATTTCATGCTAGAATCATCATCCGGATGCCAAAATAAACTAAATACAGCAAAAGATTTGAGTGCACAACGTTTGGTTTAGGTTTGACAGCCACAATCACCTTTTTATTGCTTTAAATGCGTTTTTAGCGCATGATTGTACATTTGAGGTGAATGTGTCAAAATCTTAAAAATTAACAGGTGCCCAAGCAATTTCATGCTAGAATCATCATCCGGATGCCAAAATAAACTAAATACAGCAAAAGATTTGAGTGCACAACGTTTGGTTTAGGTTTGACAGCCATAATCACCTTTTTATTGCTTTAAATGCGTTTTTAGCGCATGATTGTACATTTGAGCTGAATGTGTCAAAATCTTAAAAATTAACAGGTGCCCAAGCAATTTCATGCTAGAATCATCATCCGGATGCCAAAATAAACTAAATACAGCAAAAGATTTGAGTGCACAACGTTTGGTTTAGATTTGACAGCCATAATCAGCAATTGTGTACATTTGAGCTGAATGTGTCAAAATCTTAAAAATTAACAGGTGCCCAAGCAATTTCATGCTAGAATCATCATCCGGAGGCCAAAATAAACTAAATACAGCAAAAGATTTGAGTGCACAACGTTTGGTTTAGATTTGACAGCCATAATCAGCAATTGTGTACATTTGAGCTGAATGTGTCAAAATCTTAAAAATTAACAGGTGCCCAAGCAATTTCATGCTAGAATCATCATCCGGATGCCAAAATAAACTAAATACAGCAAAAGATTTGAGTGCACAACGTTTGGTTTAGATTTGACAGCCATAATCAGCAATTGTGTACATTTGAGCTGAATGTGTCAAAATCTTAAAAATTAACAGGTGCCCAAGCAATTTCATGCTAGAATCATCATCCGGATGCCAAAATAAACTAAATACAGCAAAAGATTTGAGTGCACAACGTTTGGTTTAGGTTTGACAGCCATAATCACCTTTTTATTGCTTTAAATTCGTTTTTAGCGCATGATTGTACATTTGAGCTGAATGTGTCAAAATCTTAAAAATTAACAGGTGCCCAAGCCATTTCATGCTAGAATCATCATCCGGATGCCAAAATAAACTAAATACACCAAAAGATTTGAGTGCACAACGTTTGGTTTAGATTTGACAGCCATAATCAGCAATTGTGTACATTTGAGCTGAATGTGTCAAAATCTTAAAAATTAACAGGTGCCCAAGCAATTTCATGCTAGAATCATCATCCGGATGCCAAAATAAACTAAATACAGCAAAAGATTTGAGTGCACAACGTTTGGTTTAGGTTTGACAGCCATAATCACCTTTTTATTGCTTTAAATGCGTTTTTAGCGCATGATTGTACATTTGAGGTGAATGTGTCAAAATCTTAAAAATTAACAGGTGCCCAAGCAATTTCATGCTAGAATCATCATCCGGATGCCAAAATAAACTAAATACAGCAAAAGATTTGAGTGCACAACGTTTGGTTTAGGTTTGACAGCCATAATCACCTTTTTATTGCTTTAAATGCGTTTTTAGCGCATGATTGTACATTTGAGCTGAATGTGTCAAAATCTTAAAAATTAACAGGTGCCCAAGCAATTTCATGCTAGAATCATCATCCGGATGCCAAAATAAACTAAATACAGCAAAAGATTTGAGTGCACAACGTTTGGTTTAGATTTGACAGCCATAATCAGCAATTGTGTACATTTGAGCTGAATGTGTCAAAATCTTAAAAATTAACAGGTGCCCAAGCAATTTCATGCTAGAATCATCATCCGGATGCCAAAATAAACTAAATACAGCAAAAGATTTGAGTGCACAACGTTTGGTTTAGGTTTGACAGCCATAATCACCTTTTTATTGCTTTAAATGCGTTTTTAGCGCATGATTGTACATTTGAGCTGAATGTGTCAAAATCTTAAAAATTAACAGGTGCCCAAGCCATTTCATGCTAGAATCATCATCCGGATGCCAAAATAAACTAAATACAGCAAAAGATTTGAGTGCACAACGTTTGGTTTAGATTTGACAGCCATAATCAGCAATTGTGTACATTTGAGCTGAATGTGTCAAAATCTTAAAAATTAACAGGTGCCCAAGCAATTTCATGCTAGAATCATCATCCGGATGCCAAAATAAACTAAATACAGCAAAAGATTTGAGTGCACAACGTTTGGTTTAGGTTTGACAGCCATAATCACCTTTTTATTGCTTTAAATTCGTTTTTAGCGCATGATTGTACATTTGAGCTGAATGTGTCAAAATCTTAAAAATGAACAGGTGCCCAAGCCATTTCATGCTAGAATCATCATCCGGATGCCAAAATAAACTAAATACAGCAAAAGATTTGAGTGCACAACGTTTGGTTTAGATTTGACAGCCATAATCAGCAATTGTGTACATTTGAGCTGAATGTGTCAAAATCTTAAAAATTAACAGGTGCCCAAGCAATTTCATGCTAGAATCATCATCCGGATGCCAAAATAAACTAAATACAGCAAAAGATTTGAGTGCACAACGTTTGGTTTAGGTTTGACAGCCATAATCACCTTTTTATTGCTTTAAATGCGTTTTTAGCGCATGATTGTACATTTGAGGTGAATGTGTCAAAATCTTAAAAATTAACAGGTGCCCAAGCAATTTCATGCTAGAATCATCATCCGGATGCCAAAATAAACTAAATACAGCAAAAGATTTGAGTGCACAACGTTTGGTTTAGGTTTGACAGCCATAATCACCTTTTTATTGCTTTAAATGCGTTTTTAGCGCATGATTGTACATTTGAGCTGAATGTGTCAAAATCTTAAAAATTAACAGGTGCCCAAGCAATTTCATGCTAGAATCATCATCCGGATGCCAAAATAAACTAAATACAGCAAAAGATTTGAGTGCACAACGTTTGGTTTAGATTTGACAGCCATAATCAGCAATTGTGTACATTTGAGCTGAATGTGTCAAAATCTTAAAAATTAACAGGTGCCCAAGCAATTTCATGCTAGAATCATCATCCGGAGGCCAAAATAAACTAAATACAGCAAAAGATTTGAGTGCACAACGTTTGGTTTAGATTTGACAGCCATAATCAGCAATTGTGTACATTTGAGCTGAATGTGTCAAAATCTTAAAAATTAACAGGTGCCCAAGCAATTTCATGCTAGAATCATCATCCGGATGCCAAAATAAACTAAATACAGCAAAAGATTTGAGTGCACAACGTTTGGTTTAGATTTGACAGCCATAATCAGCAATTGTGTACATTTGAGCTGAATGTGTCAAAATCTTAAAAATTAACAGGTGCCCAAGCAATTTCATGCTAGAATCATCATCCGGATGCCAAAATAAACTAAATACAGCAAAAGATTTGAGTGCACAACGTTTGGTTTAGGTTTGACAGCCATAATCACCTTTTTATTGCTTTAAATGCGTTTTTAGCGCATGATTGTACATTTGAGCTGAATGTGTCAAAATCTTAAAAATTAACAGGTGCCCAAGCAATTTCATGCTAGAATCATCATCCGGATGCCAAAATAAACTAAATACAGCAAAAGATTTGAGTGCACAACGTTTGGTTTAGATTTGACAGCCATAATCAGCAATTGTGTACATTTGAGCTGAATGTGTCAAAATCTTAAAAATTAACAGGTGCCCAAGCAATTTCATGCTAGAATCATCATCCGGATGCCAAAATAAACTAAATACAGCAAAAGATTTCAGTGCACAACGTTTGGTTTAGGTTTGACAGCCATAATCACCTTTGTATTGCTTTAAATGCGTTTTTAGCGCATGATTGTACATTTGAGCTGAATGTGTCAAAATCTTAAAAATTAACAGGTGCCCAAGCCATTTCATGCTAGAATCATCATCCGGATGCCAAAATAAACTAAATACAGCAAAAGATTTGAGTGCACAACGTTTGGTTTAGATTTGACAGCCATAATCAGCAATTGTGTACATTTGAGCTGAATGTGTCAAAATCTTAAAAATTAACAGGTGCCCAAGCAATTTCATGCTAGAATCATCATCCGGATGCCAAAATAAACTAAATACAGCAAAAGATTTGAGTGCACAACGTTTGGTTTAGGTTTGACAGCCATAATCACCTTTTTATTGCTTTAAATTCGTTTTTAGCGCATGATTGTACATTTGAGCTGAATGTGTCAAAATCTTAAAAATTAACAGGTGCCCAAGCCATTTCATGCTAGAATCATCATCCGGATGCCAAAATAAACTAAATACAGCAAAAGATTTGAGTGCACAACGTTTGGTTTAGATTTGACAGCCATAATCAGCAATTGTGTACATTTGAGCTGAATGTGTCAAAATCTTAAAAATTAACAGGTGCCCAAGCAATTTCATGCTAGAATCATCATCCGGATGCCAAAATAAACTAAATACAGCAAAAGATTTGAGTGCACAACGTTTGGTTTAGGTTTGACAGCCATAATCACCTTTTTATTGCTTTAAATGCGTTTTTAGCGCATGATTGTACATTTGAGGTGAATGTGTCAAAATCTTAAAAATTAACAGGTGCCCAAGCAATTTCATGCTAGAATCATCATCCGGATGCCAAAATAAACTAAATACAGCAAAAGATTTGAGTGCACAACGTTTGGTTTAGGTTTGACAGCCATAATCACCTTTTTATTGCTTTAAATGCGTTTTTAGCGCATGATTGTACATTTGAGCTGAATGTGTCAAAATCTTAAAAATTAACAGGTGCCCAAGCAATTTCATGCTAGAATCATCATCCGGATGCCAAAATAAACTAAATACAGCAAAAGATTTGAGTGCACAACGTTTGGTTTAGATTTGACAGCCATAATCAGCAATTGTGTACATTTGAGCTGAATGTGTCAAAATCTTAAAAATTAACAGGTGCCCAAGCAATTTCATGCTAGAATCATCATCCGGAGGCCAAAATAAACTAAATACAGCAAAAGATTTGAGTGCACAACGTTTGGTTTAGATTTGACAGCCATAATCAGCAATTGTGTACATTTGAGCTGAATGTGTCAAAATCTTAAAAATTAACAGGTGCCCAAGCAATTTCATGCTAGAATCATCATCCGGATGCCAAAATAAACTAAATACAGCAAAAGATTTGAGTGCACAACGTTTGGTTTAGATTTGACAGCCATAATCAGCAATTGTGTACATTTGAGCTGAATGTGTCAAAATCTTAAAAATTAACAGGTGCCCAAGCAATTTCATGCTAGAATCATCATCCGGATGCCAAAATAAACTAAATACAGCAAAAGATTTGAGTGCACAACGTTTGGTTTAGGTTTGACAGCCATAATCACCTTTTTATTGCTTTAAATTCGTTTTTAGCGCATGATTGTACATTTGAGCTGAATGTGTCAAAATCTTAAAAATTAACAGGTGCCCAAGCCATTTCATGCTAGAATCATCATCCGGATGCCAAAATAAACTAAATACAGCAAAAGATTTGAGTGCACAACGTTTGGTTTAGATTTGACAGCCATAATCAGCAATTGTGTACATTTGAGCTGAATGTGTCAAAATCTTAAAAATTAACAGGTGCCCAAGCAATTTCATGCTAGAATCATCATCCGGATGCCAAAATAAACTAAATACAGCAAAAGATTTGAGTGCACAACGTTTGGTTTAGGTTTGACAGCCATAATCACCTTTTTATTGCTTTAAATGCGTTTTTAGCGCATGATTGTACATTTGAGGTGAATGTGTCAAAATCTTAAAAATTAACAGGTGCCCAAGCAATTTCATGCTAGAATCATCACCCGGATGCCAAAATAAACTAAATACAGCAAAAGATTTGAGTGCACAACGTTTGGTTTAGGTTTGACAGCCATAATCACCTTTTTATTGCTTTAAATGCGTTTTTAGCGCATGATTGTACATTTGAGCTGAATGTGTCAAAATCTTAAAAATTAACAGGTGCCCAAGCAATTTCATGCTAGAATCATCATCCGGATGCCAAAATAAACTAAATACAGCAAAAGATTTGAGTGCACAACGTTTGGTTTAGATTTGACAGCCATAATCAGCAATTGTGTACATTTGAGCTGAATGTGTCAAAATCTTAAAAATTAACAGGTGCCCAAGCAATTTCATGCTAGAATCATCATCCGGAGGCCAAAATAAACTAAATACAGCAAAAGATTTGAGTGCACAACGTTTGGTTTAGATTTGACAGCCATAATCAGCAATTGTGTACATTTGAGCTGAATGTGTCAAAATCTTAAAAATTAACAGGTGCCCAAGCAATTTCATGCTAGAATCATCATCCGGATGCCAAAATAAACTAAATACAGCAAAAGATTTGAGTGCACAACGTTTGGTTTAGGTTTGACAGCCATAATCACCTTTTTATTGCTTTAAATGCGTTTTTAGCGCATGATTGTACATTTGAGCTGAATGTGTCAAAATCTTAAAAATTAACAGGTGCCCAAGCCATTTCATGCTAGAATCATCATCCGGATGCCAAAATAAACTAAATACAGCAAAAGATTTGAGTGCACAACGTTTGGTTTAGATTTGACAGCCATAATCAGCAATTGTGTACATTTGAGCTGAATGTGTCAAAATCTTAAAAATTAACAGGTGCCCAAGCAATTTCATGCTAGAATCATCATCCGGATGCCAAAATAAACTAAATACAGCAAAAGATTTGAGTGCACAACGTTTGGTTTAGGTTTGACAGCCATAATCACCTTTTTATTGCTTTAAATTCGTTTTTAGCGCATGATTGTACATTTGAGCTGAATGTGTCAAAATCTTAAAAATGAACAGGTGCCCAAGCCATTTCATGCTAGAATCATCATCCGGATGCCAAAATAAACTAAATACAGCAAAAGATTTGAGTGCACAACGTTTGGTTTAGATTTGACAGCCATAATCAGCAATTGTGTACATTTGAGCTGAATGTGTCAAAATCTTAAAAATTAACAGGTGCCCAAGCAATTTCATGCTAGAATCATCATCCGGATGCCAAAATAAACTAAATACAGCAAAAGATTTGAGTGCACAACGTTTGGTTTAGGTTTGACAGCCATAATCACCTTTTTATTGCTTTAAATGCGTTTTTAGCGCATGATTGTACATTTGAGGTGAATGTGTCAAAATCTTAAAAATTAACAGGTGCCCAAGCAATTTCATGCTAGAATCATCATCCGGATGCCAAAATAAACTAAATACAGCAAAAGATTTGAGTGCACAACGTTTGGTTTAGGTTTGACAGCCATAATCACCTTTTTATTGCTTTAAATGCGTTTTTAGCGCATGATTGTACATTTGAGCTGAATGTGTCAAAATCTTAAAAATTAACAGGTGCCCAAGCAATTTCATGCTAGAATCATCATCCGGATGCCAAAATAAACTAAATACAGCAAAAGATTTGAGTGCACAACGTTTGGTTTAGATTTGACAGCCATAATCAGCAATTGTGTACATTTGAGCTGAATGTGTCAAAATCTTAAAAATTAACAGGTGCCCAAGCAATTTCATGCTAGAATCATCATCCGGAGGCCAAAATAAACTAAATACAGCAAAAGATTTGAGTGCACAACGTTTGGTTTAGATTTGACAGCCATAATCAGCAATTGTGTACATTTGAGCTGAATGTGTCAAAATCTTAAAAATTAACAGGTGCCCAAGCAATTTCATGCTAGAATCATCATCCGGATGCCAAAATAAACTAAATACAGCAAAAGATTTGAGTGCACAACGTTTGGTTTAGATTTGACAGCCATAATCAGCAATTGTGTACATTTGAGCTGAATGTGTCAAAATCTTAAAAATTAACAGGTGCCCAAGCAATTTCATGCTAGAATCATCATCCGGATGCCAAAATAAACTAAATACAGCAAAAGATTTGAGTGCACAACGTTTGGTTTAGGTTTGACAGCCATAATCACCTTTTTATTGCTTTAAATGCGTTTTTAGCGCATGATTGTACATTTGAGCTGAATGTGTCAAAATCTTAAAAATTAACAGGTGCCCAAGCAATTTCATGCTAGAATCATCATCCGGATGCCAAAATAAACTAAATACAGCAAAAGATTTGAGTGCACAACGTTTGGTTTAGATTTGACAGCCATAATCAGCAATTGTGTACATTTGAGCTGAATGTGTCAAAATCTTAAAAATTAACAGGTGCCCAAGCAATTTCATGCTAGAATCATCATCCGGATGCCAAAATAAACTAAATACAGCAAAAGATTTCAGTGCACAACGTTTGGTTTAGGTTTGACAGCCATAATCACCTTTGTATTGCTTTAAATGCGTTTTTAGCGCATGATTGTACATTTGAGCTGAATGTGTCAAAATCTTAAAAATTAACAGGTGCCCAAGCCATTTCATGCTAGAATCATCATCCGGATGCCAAAATAAACTAAATACAGCAAAAGATTTGAGTGCACAACGTTTGGTTTAGATTTGACAGCCATAATCAGCAATTGTGTACATTTGAGCTGAATGTGTCAAAATCTTAAAAATTAACAGGTGCCCAAGCAATTTCATGCTAGAATCATCATCCGGATGCCAAAATAAACTAAATACAGCAAAAGATTTGAGTGCACAACGTTTGGTTTAGGTTTGACAGCCATAATCACCTTTTTATTGCTTTAAATTCGTTTTTAGCGCATGATTGTACATTTGAGCTGAATGTGTCAAAATCTTAAAAATTAACAGGTGCCCAAGCCATTTCATGCTAGAATCATCATCCGGATGCCAAAATAAACTAAATACAGCAAAAGATTTGAGTGCACAACGTTTGGTTTAGATTTGACAGCCATAATCAGCAATTGTGTACATTTGAGCTGAATGTGTCAAAATCTTAAAAATTAACAGGTGCCCAAGCAATTTCATGCTAGAATCATCATCCGGATGCCAAAATAAACTAAATACAGCAAAAGATTTGAGTGCACAACGTTTGGTTTAGGTTTGACAGCCATAATCACCTTTTTATTGCTTTAAATGCGTTTTTAGCGCATGATTGTACATTTGAGGTGAATGTGTCAAAATCTTAAAAATTAACAGGTGCCCAAGCAATTTCATGCTAGAATCATCATCCGGATGCCAAAATAAACTAAATACAGCAAAAGATTTGAGTGCACAACGTTTGGTTTAGGTTTGACAGCCATAATCACCTTTTTATTGCTTTAAATGCGTTTTTAGCGCATGATTGTACATTTGAGCTGAATGTGTCAAAATCTTAAAAATTAACAGGTGCCCAAGCAATTTCATGCTAGAATCATCATCCGGATGCCAAAATAAACTAAATACAGCAAAAGATTTGAGTGCACAACGTTTGGTTTAGATTTGACAGCCATAATCAGCAATTGTGTACATTTGAGCTGAATGTGTCAAAATCTTAAAAATTAACAGGTGCCCAAGCAATTTCATGCTAGAATCATCATCCGGAGGCCAAAATAAACTAAATACAGCAAAAGATTTGAGTGCACAACGTTTGGTTTAGATTTGACAGCCATAATCAGCAATTGTGTACATTTGAGCTGAATGTGTCAAAATCTTAAAAATTAACAGGTGCCCAAGCAATTTCATGCTAGAATCATCATCCGGATGCCAAAATAAACTAAATACAGCAAAAGATTTGAGTGCACAACGTTTGGTTTAGGTTTGACAGCCATAATCACCTTTTTATTGCTTTAAATTCGTTTTTAGCGCATGATTGTACATTTGAGCTGAATGTGTCAAAATCTTAAAAATTAACAGGTGCCCAAGCCATTTCATGCTAGAATCATCATCCGGATGCCAAAATAAACTAAATACAGCAAAAGATTTGAGTGCACAACGTTTGGTTTAGATTTGACAGCCATAATCAGCAATTGTGTACATTTGAGCTGAATGTGTCAAAATCTTAAAAATTAACAGGTGCCCAAGCAATTTCATGCTAGAATCATCATCCGGATGCCAAAATAAACTAAATACAGCAAAAGATTTGAGTGCACAACGTTTGGTTTAGGTTTGACAGCCATAATCACCTTTTTATTGCTTTAAATGCGTTTTTAGCGCATGATTGTACATTTGAGGTGAATGTGTCAAAATCTTAAAAATTAACAGGTGCCCAAGCAATTTCATGCTAGAATCATCATCCGGATGCCAAAATAAACTAAATACAGCAAAAGATTTGAGTGCACAACGTTTGGTTTAGGTTTGACAGCCATAATCACCTTTTTATTGCTTTAAATGCGTTTTTAGCGCATGATTGTACATTTGAGCTGAATGTGTCAAAATCTTAAAAATTAACAGGTGCCCAAGCAATTTCATGCTAGAATCATCATCCGGATGCCAAAATAAACTAAATACAGCAAAAGATTTGAGTGCACAACGTTTGGTTTAGATTTGACAGCCATAATCAGCAATTGTGTACATTTGAGCTGAATGTGTCAAAATCTTAAAAATTAACAGGTGCCCAAGCAATTTCATGCTAGAATCATCATCCGGAGGCCAAAATAAACTAAATACAGCAAAAGATTTGAGTGCACAACGTTTGGTTTAGATTTGACAGCCATAATCAGCAATTGTGTACATTTGAGCTGAATGTGTCAAAATCTTAAAAATTAACAGGTGCCCAAGCAATTTCATGCTAGAATCATCATCCGGATGCCAAAATAAACTAAATACAGCAAAAGATTTGAGTGCACAACGTTTGGTTTAGATTTGACAGCCATAATCAGCAATTGTGTACATTTGAGCTGAATGTGTCAAAATCTTAAAAATTAACAGGTGCCCAAGCAATTTCATGCTAGAATCATCATCCGGATGCCAAAATAAACTAAATACAGCAAAAGATTTGAGTGCACAACGTTTGGTTTAGGTTTGACAGCCATAATCACCTTTTTATTGCTTTAAATGCGTTTTTAGCGCATGATTGTACATTTGAGCTGAATGTGTCAAAATCTTAAAAATTAACAGGTGCCCAAGCAATTTCATGCTAGAATCATCATCCGGATGCCAAAATAAACTAAATACAGCAAAAGATTTGAGTGCACAACGTTTGGTTTAGATTTGACAGCCATAATCAGCAATTGTGTACATTTGAGCTGAATGTGTCAAAATCTTAAAAATTAACAGGTGCCCAAGCAATTTCATGCTAGAATCATCATCCGGATGCCAAAATAAACTAAATACAGCAAAAGATTTGAGTGCACAACGTTTGGTTTAGGTTTGACAGCCATAATCACCTTTTTATTGCTTTAAATGCGTTTTTAGCGCATGATTGTACATTTGAGCTGAATGTGTCAAAATCTTAAAAATTAACAGGTGCCCAAGCAATTTCATGCTAGAATCATCATCCGGATGCCAAAATAAACTAAATACAGCAAAAGATTTGAGTGCACAACGTTTGGTTTAGATTTGACAGCCATAATCAGCAATTGTGTACATTTGAGCTGAATGTGTCAAAATCTTAAAAATTAACAGGTGCCCAAGCAATTTCATGCTAGAATCATCATCCGGATGCCAAAATAAACTAAATACAGCAAAAGATTTGAGTGCACAACGTTTGGTTTAGGTTTGACAGCCATAATCACCTTTTTATTGCTTTAAATGCGTTTTTAGCGCATGATTGTACATTTGAGCTGAATGTGTCAAAATCTTAAAAATTAACAGGTGCCCAAGCAATTTCATGCTAGAATCATCATCCGGATGCCAAAATAAACTAAATACAGCAAAAGATTTGAGTGCACAACGTTTGGTTTAGATTTGACAGCCATAATCAGCAATTGTGTACATTTGAGCTGAATGTGTCAAAATCTTAAAAATTAACAGGTGCCCAAGCAATTTCATGCTAGAATCATCATCCGGATGCCAAAATAAACTAAATACAGCAAAAGATTTGAGTGCACAACGTTTGGTTTAGGTTTGACAGCCATAATCACCTTTTTATTGCTTTAAATGCGTTTTTAGCGCATGATTGTACATTTGAGCTGAATGTGTCAAAATCTTAAAAATTAACAGGTGCCCAAGCAATTTCATGCTAGAATCATCATCCGGATGCCAAAATAAACTAAATACAGCAAAAGATTTGAGTGCACAACGTTTGGTTTAGATTTGACAGCCATAATCAGCAATTGTGTACATTTGAGCTGAATGTGTCAAAATCTTAAAAATTAACAGGTGCCCAAGCAATTTCATGCTAGAATCATCATCCGGAGGCCAAAATAAACTAAATACAGCAAAAGATTTGAGTGCACAACGTTTGGTTTAGATTTGACAGCCATAATCAGCAATTGTGTACATTTGAGCTGAATGTGTCAAAATCTTAAAAATTAACAGGTGCCCAAGCAATTTCATGCTAGAATCATCATCCGGATGCCAAAATAAACTAAATACAGCAAAAGATTTGAGTGCACAACGTTTGGTTTAGATTTGACAGCCATAATCAGCAATTGTGTACATTTGAGCTGAATGTGTCAAAATCTTAAAAATTAACAGGTGCCCAAGCAATTTCATGCTAGAATCATCATCCGGATGCCAAAATAAACTAAATACAGCAAAAGATTTGAGTGCACAACGTTTGGTTTAGGTTTGACAGCCATAATCACCTTTTTATTGCTTTAAATGCGTTTTTAGCGCATGATTGTACATTTGAGCTGAATGTGTCAAAATCTTAAAAATTAACAGGTGCCCAAGCAATTTCATGCTAGAATCATCATCCGGATGCCAAAATAAACTAAATACAGCAAAAGATTTGAGTGCACAACGTTTGGTTTAGATTTGACAGCCATAATCAGCAATTGTGTACATTTGAGCTGAATGTGTCAAAATCTTAAAAATTAACAGGTGCCCAAGCAATTTCATGCTAGAATCATCATCCGGATGCCAAAATAAACTAAATACAGCAAAAGATTTGAGTGCACAACGTTTGGTTTAGGTTTGACAGCCATAATCACCTTTTTATTGCTTTAAATGCGTTTTTAGCGCATGATTGTACATTTGAGCTGAATGTGTCAAAATCTTAAAAATTAACAGGTGCCCAAGCAATTTCATGCTAGAATCCTCATCCGGATGCCAAAATAAACTAAATACAGCAAAAGATTTGAGTGCACAACGTTTGGTTTAGATTTGACAGCCATAATCAGCAATTGTGTACATTTGAGCTGAATGTGTCAAAATCTTAAAAATTAACAGGTGCCCAAGCAATTTCATGCTAGAATCATCATCCGGATGCCAAAATAAACTAAATACAGCAAAAGATTTGAGTGCACAACGTTTGGTTTAGGTTTGACAGCCATAATCACCTTTTTATTGCTTTAAATGCGTTTTTAGCGCATGATTGTACATTTGAGCTGAATGTGTCAAAATCTTAAAAATTAACAGGTGCCCAAGCAATTTCATGCTAGAATCATCATCCGGATGCCAAAATAAACTAAATACAGCAAAAGATTTGAGTGCACAACGTTTGGTTTAGATTTGACAGCCATAATCAGCAATTGTGTACATTTGAGCTGAATGTGTCAAAATCTTAAAAATTAACAGGTGCCCAAGCAATTTCATGCTAGAATCATCATCCGGATGCCAAAATAAACTAAATACAGCAAAAGATTTGAGTGCACAACGTTTGGTTTAGGTTTGACAGCCATAATCACCTTTTTATTGCTTTAAATGCGTTTTTAGCGCATGATTGTACATTTGAGCTGAATGTGTCAAAATCTTAAAAATTAACAGGTGCCCAAGCAATTTCATGCTAGAATCATCATCCGGATGCCAAAACAAACTAAATACAGCAAAAGATTTGAGTGCACAACGTTTGGTTTAGATTTGACAGCCATAATCAGCAATTGTGTACATTTGAGCTGAATGTGTCAAAATCTTAAAAATTAACAGGTGCCCAAGCAATTTCATGCTAGAATCATCATCCGGATGCCAAAATAAACTAAATACAGCAAAAGATTTGAGTGCACAACGTTTGGTTTAGGTTTGACAGCCATAATCACCTTTTTATTGCTTTAAATGCGTTTTTAGCGCATGATTGTACATTTGAGCTGAATGTGTCAAAATCTTAAAAATTAACAGGTGCCCAAGCAATTTCATGCTAGAATCATCATCCGGATGCCAAAACAAACTAAATACAGCAAAAGATTTGAGTGCACAACGTTTGGTTTAGATTTGACAGCCATAATCAGCAATTGTGTACATTTGAGCTGAATGTGTCAAAATCTTAAAAATTAACAGGTGCCCAAGCAATTTCATGCTAGAATCATCATCCGGATGCCAAAATAAACTAAATACAGCAAAAGATTTGAGTGCACAACGTTTGGTTTAGGTTTGACAGCCATAATCACCTTTTTATTGCTTTAAATGCGTTTTTAGCGCATGATTGTACATTTGAGCTGAATGCTGTCAAAATCTTAAAAATTAACAGGTGCCCAAGCAATTTCATGCTAGAATCATCATCCGGATGCCAAAATAAACTAAATACAGCAAAAGATTTGAGTGCACAACGTTTGGTTTAGATTTGACAGCCATAATCAGCAATTGTGTACATTTGAGCTGAATGTGTCAAAATCTTAAAAATTAACAGGTGCCCAAGCAATTTCATGCTAGAATCATCATCCGGAGGCCAAAATAAACTAAATACAGCAAAAGATTTGAGTGCACAACGTTTGGTTTAGATTTGACAGCCATAATCAGCAATTGTGTACATTTGAGCTGAATGTGTCAAAATCTTAAAAATTAACAGGTGCCCAAGCAATTTCATGCTAGAATCATCATCCGGATGCCAAAATAAACTAAATACAGCAAAAGATTTGAGTGCACAACGTTTGGTTT
>NW_027520531.1:0-33938 GCF_051991245.1 Festucalex cinctus
ATTTTTAAGATTTTGACACATTCAGCTCAAATGTACACAATTGCTGATTATGGCTGTCAAATCTAAACCAAACGTTGTGCACTCAAATCTTTTGCTGTATTTAGTTTATTTTGGCATCCGGATGATGATTCTAGCATGAAATTGCTTGGGCACCTGTTAATTTTTAAGATTTTGACACATTCAGCTCAAATGTACAATCATGCGCTAAAAACGCATTTAAAGCAATAAAAAGGTGATTATGGCTGTCAAACCTAAACCAAACGTTGTGCACTCAAATCTTTTGCTGTATTTAGTTTATTTTGGCATCCGGATGATGATTCTAGCATGAAATTGCTTGGGCACCTGTTAATTTTTAAGATTTTGACACATTCAGCTCAAATGTACAATCATGCGCTAAAAACGCATTTAAAGCAATAAAAAGGTGATTATGGCTGTCAAACCTAAACCAAACGTTGTGCACTCAAATCTTTTGCTGTATTTAGTTTATTTTGGCATCCGGATGATGATTCTAGCATGAAATTGCTTGGGCACCTGTTAATTTTTAAGATTTTGACACATTCAGCTCAAATGTACACAATTGCTGATTATGGCTGTCAAATCTAAACCAAACGTTGTGCACTCAAATCTTTTGCTGTATTTAGTTTATTTTGGCATCCGGATGATGATTCTAGCATGAAATTGCTTGGGCACCTGTTAATTTTTAAGATTTTGACACATTCAGCTCAAATGTACAATCATGCGCTAAAAACGCATTTAAAGCAATAAAAAGGTGATTATGGCTGTCAAACCTAAACCAAACGTTGTGCACTCAAATCTTTTGCTGTATTTAGTTTATTTTGGCATCCGGATGATGATTCTAGCATGAAATTGCTTGGGCACCTGTTAATTTTTAAGATTTTGACACATTCAGCTCAAATGTACACAATTGCTGATTATGGCTGTCAAATCTAAACCAAACGTTGTGCACTCAAATCTTTTGCTGTATTTAGTTTATTTTGGCATCCGGATGATGATTCTAGCATGAAATTGCTTGGGCACCTGTTAATTTTTAAGATTTTGACACATTCAGCTCAAATGTACAATCATGCGCTAAAAACGCATTTAAAGCAATAAAAAGGTGATTATGGCTGTCAAACCTAAACCAAACGTTGTGCACTCAAATCTTTTGCTGTATTTAGTTTATTTTGGCATCCGGATGATGATTCTAGCATGAAATTGCTTGGGCACCTGTTAATTTTTAAGATTTTGACACATTCAGCTCAAATGTACACAATTGCTGATTATGGCTGTCAAATCTAAACCAAACGTTGTGCACTCAAATCTTTTGCTGTATTTAGTTTATTTTGGCATCCGGATGATGATTCTAGCATGAAATTGCTTGGGCACCTGTTAATTTTTAAGATTTTGACACATTCAGCTCAAATGTACAATCATGCGCTAAAAACGCATTTAAAGCAATAAAAAGGTGATTATGGCTGTCAAACCTAAACCAAACGTTGTGCACTCAAATCTTTTGCTGTATTTAGTTTATTTTGGCATCCGGATGATGATTCTAGCATGAAATTGCTTGGGCACCTGTTAATTTTTAAGATTTTGACACATTCAGCTCAAATGTACACAATTGCTGATTATGGCTGTCAAATCTAAACCAAACGTTGTGCACTCAAATCTTTTGCTGTATTTAGTTTATTTTGGCATCCGGATGATGATTCTAGCATGAAATTGCTTGGGCACCTGTTAATTTTTAAGATTTTGACACATTCAGCTCAAATGTACAATCATGCGCTAAAAACGCATTTAAAGCAATAAAAAGGTGATTATGGCTGTCAAACCTAAACCAAACGTTGTGCACTCAAATCTTTTGCTGTATTTAGTTTATTTTGGCATCCGGATGATGATTCTAGCATGAAATTGCTTGGGCACCTGTTAATTTTTAAGATTTTGACACATTCAGCTCAAATGTACACAATTGCTGATTATGGCTGTCAAATCTAAACCAAACGTTGTGCACTCAAATCTTTTGCTGTATTTAGTTTATTTTGGCATCCGGATGATGATTCTAGCATGAAATTGCTTGGGCACCTGTTAATTTTTAAGATTTTGACACATTCAGCTCAAATGTACAATCATGCGCTAAAAACGCATTTAAAGCAATAAAAAGGTGATTATGGCTGTCAAACCTAAACCAAACGTTGTGCACTCAAATCTTTTGCTGTATTTAGTTTATTTTGGCATCCGGATGATGATTCTAGCATGAAATTGCTTGGGCACCTGTTAATTTTTAAGATTTTGACACATTCAGCTCAAATGTACACAATTGCTGATTATGGCTGTCAAATCTAAACCAAACGTTGTGCACTCAAATCTTTTGCTGTATTTAGTTTATTTTGGCATCCGGATGATGATTCTAGCATGAAATTGCTTGGGCACCTGTTAATTTTTAAGATTTTGACACATTCAGCTCAAATGTACAATCATGCGCTAAAAACGCATTTAAAGCAATAAAAAGGTGATTATGGCTGTCAAACCTAAACCAAACGTTGTGCACTCAAATCTTTTGCTGTATTTAGTTTATTTTGGCATCCGGATGATGATTCTAGCATGAAATTGCTTGGGCACCTGTTAATTTTTAAGATTTTGACACATTCAGCTCAAATGTACACAATTGCTGATTATGGCTGTCAAATCTAAACCAAACGTTGTGCACTCAAATCTTTTGCTGTATTTAGTTTATTTTGGCATCCGGATGATGATTCTAGCATGAAATTGCTTGGGCACCTGTTAATTTTTAAGATTTTGACACATTCAGCTCAAATGTACAATCATGCGCTAAAAACGCATTTAAAGCAATAAAAAGGTGATTATGGCTGTCAAACCTAAACCAAACGTTGTGCACTCAAATCTTTTGCTGTATTTAGTTTATTTTGGCATCCGGATGATGATTCTAGCATGAAATTGCTTGGGCACCTGTTAATTTTTAAGATTTTGACACATTCAGCTCAAATGTACACAATTGCTGATTATGGCTGTCAAATCTAAACCAAACGTTGTGCACTCAAATCTTTTGCTGTATTTAGTTTATTTTGGCATCCGGATGATGATTCTAGCATGAAATTGCTTGGGCACCTGTTAATTTTTAAGATTTTGACACATTCAGCTCAAATGTACAATCATGCGCTAAAAACGCATTTAAAGCAATAAAAAGGTGATTATGGCTGTCAAACCTAAACCAAACGTTGTGCACTCAAATCTTTTGCTGTATTTAGTTTATTTTGGCATCCGGATGATGATTCTAGCATGAAATTGCTTGGGCACCTGTTAATTTTTAAGATTTTGACACATTCAGCTCAAATGTACACAATTGCTGATTATGGCTGTCAAATCTAAACCAAACGTTGTGCACTCAAATCTTTTGCTGTATTTAGTTTATTTTGGCATCCGGATGATGATTCTAGCATGAAATTGCTTGGGCACCTGTTAATTTTTAAGATTTTGACACATTCAGCTCAAATGTACAATCATGCGCTAAAAACGCATTTAAAGCAATAAAAAGGTGATTATGGCTGTCAAACCTAAACCAAACGTTGTGCACTCAAATCTTTTGCTGTATTTAGTTTATTTTGGCATCCGGATGATGATTCTAGCATGAAATTGCTTGGGCACCTGTTAATTTTTAAGATTTTGACACATTCAGCTCAAATGTACACAATTGCTGATTATGGCTGTCAAATCTAAACCAAACGTTGTGCACTCAAATCTTTTGCTGTATTTAGTTTATTTTGGCATCCGGATGATGATTCTAGCATGAAATTGCTTGGGCACCTGTTAATTTTTAAGATTTTGACACATTCAGCTCAAATGTACAATCATGCGCTAAAAACGCATTTAAAGCAATAAAAAGGTGATTATGGCTGTCAAACCTAAACCAAACGTTGTGCACTCAAATCTTTTGCTGTATTTAGTTTATTTTGGCATCCGGATGATGATTCTAGCATGAAATTGCTTGGGCACCTGTTAATTTTTAAGATTTTGACACATTCAGCTCAAATGTACACAATTGCTGATTATGGCTGTCAAATCTAAACCAAACGTTGTGCACTCAAATCTTTTGCTGTATTTAGTTTATTTT
Source organism: Festucalex cinctus (assembly GCF_051991245.1). Taxonomy (NCBI): domain Eukaryota; kingdom Metazoa; phylum Chordata; class Actinopteri; order Syngnathiformes; family Syngnathidae; genus Festucalex; species Festucalex cinctus. The sequence continues at coordinate 4,130 of NW_027520531.1, forward strand.
GGCATCCGGATGATGATTCTAGCATGAAATTGCTTGGGCACCTGTTAATTTTTAAGATTTTGACACATTCAGCTCAAATGTACAATCATGCGCTAAAAACGCATTTAAAGCAATAAAAAGGTGATTATGGCTGTCAAACCTAAACCAAACGTTGTGCACTCAAATCTTTTGCTGTATTTAGTTTATTTTGGCATCCGGATGATGATTCTAGCATGAAATTGCTTGGGCACCTGTTAATTTTTAAGATTTTGACACATTCAGCTCAAATGTACACAATTGCTGATTATGGCTGTCAAATCTAAACCAAACGTTGTGCACTCAAATCTTTTGCTGTATTTAGTTTATTTTGGCATCCGGATGATGATTCTAGCATGAAATTGCTTGGGCACCTGTTAATTTTTAAGATTTTGACACATTCAGCTCAAATGTACAATCATGCGCTAAAAACGCATTTAAAGCAATAAAAAGGTGATTATGGCTGTCAAACCTAAACCAAACGTTGTGCACTCAAATCTTTTGCTGTATTTAGTTTATTTTGGCATCCGGATGATGATTCTAGCATGAAATTGCTTGGGCACCTGTTAATTTTTAAGATTTTGACACATTCAGCTCAAATGTACACAATTGCTGATTATGGCTGTCAAATCTAAACCAAACGTTGTGCACTCAAATCTTTTGCTGTATTTAGTTTATTTTGGCATCCGGATGATGATTCTAGCATGAAATTGCTTGGGCACCTGTTAATTTTTAAGATTTTGACACATTCAGCTCAAATGTACAATCATGCGCTAAAAACGCATTTAAAGCAATAAAAAGGTGATTATGGCTGTCAAACCTAAACCAAACGTTGTGCACTCAAATCTTTTGCTGTATTTAGTTTATTTTGGCATCCGGATGATGATTCTAGCATGAAATTGCTTGGGCACCTGTTAATTTTTAAGATTTTGACACATTCAGCTCAAATGTACACAATTGCTGATTATGGCTGTCAAATCTAAACCAAACGTTGTGCACTCAAATCTTTTGCTGTATTTAGTTTATTTTGGCATCCGGATGATGATTCTAGCATGAAATTGCTTGGGCACCTGTTAATTTTTAAGATTTTGACACATTCAGCTCAAATGTACAATCATGCGCTAAAAACGCATTTAAAGCAATAAAAAGGTGATTATGGCTGTCAAACCTAAACCAAACGTTGTGCACTCAAATCTTTTGCTGTATTTAGTTTATTTTGGCATCCGGATGATGATTCTAGCATGAAATTGCTTGGGCACCTGTTAATTTTTAAGATTTTGACACATTCAGCTCAAATGTACAGCAATTGCTGATTATGGCTGTCAAATCTAAACCAAACGTTGTGCACTCAAATCTTTTGCTGTATTTAGTTTATTTTGGCATCCGGATGATGATTCTAGCATGAAATTGCTTGGGCACCTGTTAATTTTTAAGATTTTGACACATTCAGCTCAAATGTACAATCATGCGCTAAAAACGCATTTAAAGCAATTAAAAGGTGATTATGGCTGTCAAACCTAAACCAAACGTTGTGCACTCAAATCTTTTGCTGTATTTAGTTTATTTTGGCATCCGGATGATGATTCTAGCATGAAATTGCTTGGGCACCTGTAAATTTTTAAGATTTTGACACATTCAGCTCAAATGTACAAAATTGCTGATTATGGCTGTCAAATCTAAACCAAACGTTGTGCACTCAAATCTTTTGCTGTATTTAGTTTATTTTGGCATCCGGATGATGATTCTAGCATGAAATTGCTTGGGCACCTGTTAATTTTTAAGATTTTGACACATTGCAGCTCAAATGTACAATCATGCGCTAAAAACGCATTTAAAGCAATAAAAAGGTGATTATGGCTGTCAAACCTAAACCAAACGTTGTGCACTCAAATCTTTTGCTGTATTTAGTTTATTTTGGCATCCGGATGATGATTCTAGCATGAAATTGCTTGGGCACCTGTTAATTTTTAAGATTTTGACACATTCAGCTCAAATGTACACAATTGCTGATTATGGCTGTCAAATCTAAACCAAACGTTGTGCACTCAAATCTTTTGCTGTATTTAGTTTATTTTGGCATCCGGATGATGATTCTAGCATGAAATTGCTTGGGCACCTGTTAATTTTAAGATTTTGACACATTCAGCTCAAATGTACAATCATGCGCTAAAAACGCATTTAAAGCAATAAAAAGGTGATTATGGCTGTCAAACCTAAACCAAACGTTGTGCACTCAAATCTTTTGCTGTATTTAGTTTATTTTGGCATCCGGATGATGATTCTAGCATGAAATTGCTTGGGCACCTGTTAATTTTTAAGATTTTGACACATTCAGCTCAAATGTACACAATTGCTGATTATGGCTGTCAAATCTAAACCAAACGTTGTGCACTCAAATCTTTTGCTGTATTTTGTTTATTTTGGCATCCGGATTATGATTCTAGCATGAAATTGCTTGGGCACCTGTTAATTTTTAAGATTTTGACACATTCAGCTCAAATGTACAATCATGCGCTAAAAACGCATTTAAAGCAATAAAAAGGTAATTATGGCTGTCAAACCTAAACCAAACGTTGTGCACTCAAATCTTTTGCTGTATTTTGTTTATTTTGGCATCCGGATGATGATTCTAGCATGAAATTGCTTGGGCACCTGTTAATTTTTAAGATTTTGACACATTCAGCTCAAATGTACACAATTGCTGATTATGGCTGTCAAATCTAAACCAAACGTTGTGCACTCAAATCTTTTGCTGTATTTAGTTTATTTTGGCATCCGGATGATGATTCTAGCATGAAATTGCTTGGGCACCTGTTAATTTTTAAGATTTTGACACATTCAGCTCAAATGTACAATCATGCGCTAAAAACGCATTTAAAGCAATAAAAAGGTGATTATGGCTGTCAAACCTAAACCAAACGTTGTGCACTCAAATCTTTTGCTGTATTTAGTTTATTTTGGCATCCGGATGATGATTCTAGCATGAAATTGCTTGGGCACCTGTTAATTTTTAAGATTTTGACACATTCAGCTCAAATGTACACAATTGCTGATTATGGCTGTCAAATCTAAACCAAACGTTGTGCACTCAAATCTTTTGCTGTATTTAGTTTATTTTGGCATCCGGATGATGATTCTAGCATGAAATTGCTTGGGCACCTGTTAATTTTTAAGATTTTGACACATTCAGCTCAAATGTACAATCATGCGCTAAAAACGCATTTAAAGCAATAAAAAGGTGATTATGGCTGTCAAACCTAAACCAAACGTTGTGCACTCAAATCTTTTGCTGTATTTAGTTTATTTTGGCATCCGGATGATGATTCTAGCATGAAATTGCTTGGGCACCTGTTAATTTTTAAGATTTTGACACATTCAGCTCAAATGTACACAATTGCTGATTATGGCTGTCAAATCTAAACCAAACGTTGTGCACTCAAATCTTTTGCTGTATTTAGTTTATTTTGGCATCCGGATGATGATTCTAGCATGAAATTGCTTGGGCACCTGTTAATTTTTAAGATTTTGACACATTCAGCTCAAATGTACACAATTGCTGATTATGGCTGTCAAATCTAAACCAAACGTTGTGCACTCAAATCTTTTGCTGTATTTAGTTTATTTTGGCATCCGGATGATGATTCTAGCATGAAATTGCTTGGGCACCTGTTAATTTTTAAGATTTTGACACATTCAGCTCAAATGTACACAATTGCTGATTATGGCTGTCAAATCTAAACCAAACGTTGTGCACTCAAATCTTTTGCTGTATTTAGTTTATTTTGGCATCCGGATGATGATTCTAGCATGAAATTGCTTGGGCACCTGTTAATTTTTAAGATTTTGACACATTCAGCTCAAATGTACAATCATGCGCTAAAAACGCATTTAAAGCAATAAAAAGGTAATTATGGCTGTCAAACCTAAACCAAACGTTGTGCACTCAAATCTTTTGCTGTATTTAGTTTATTTTGGCATCCGGATGATGATTCTAGCATGAAATTGCTTGGGCACCTGTTAATTTTTAAGATTTTGACACATTCAGCTCAAATGTACACAATTGCTGATTATGGCTGTCAAATCTAAACCAAACGTTGTGCACTCAAATCTTTTGCTGTATTTAGTTTATTTTGGCATCCGGATGATGATTCTAGCATGAAATTGCTTGGGCACCTGTTAATTTTTAAGATTTTGACACATTGAGCTCAAATGTACAATCATGCGCTAAAAACGCATTTAAAGCAATAAAAAGGTGATTATGGCTGTCAAACCTAAACCAAACGTTGTGCACTCAAATCTTTTGCTGTATTTAGTTTATTTTGGCATCCGGATGATGATTCTAGCATGAAATTGCTTGGGCACCTGTTAATTTTTAAGATTTTGACACATTCAGCTCAAATGTACACAATTGCTGATTATGGCTGTCAAATCTAAACCAAACGTTGTGCACTCAAATCTTTTGCTGTATTTAGTTTATTTTGGCATCCGGATGATGATTCTAGCATGAAATTGCTTGGGCACCTGTTAATTTTTAAGATTTTGACACATTCAGCTCAAATGTACAATCATGCGCTAAAAACGCATTTAAAGCAATAAAAAGGTGATTATGGCTGTCAAACCTAAACCAAACGTTGTGCACTCAAATCTTTTGCTGTATTTAGTTTATTTTGGCATCCGGATGATGATTCTAGCATGAAATTGCTTGGGCACCTGTTAATTTTTAAGATTTTGACACATTCAGCTCAAATGTACACAATTGCTGATTATGGCTGTCAAATCTAAACCAAACGTTGTGCACTCAAATCTTTTGCTGTATTTTGTTTATTTTGGCATCCGGATTATGATTCTAGCATGAAATTGCTTGGGCACCTGTTAATTTTTAAGATTTTGACACATTCAGCTCAAATGTACAATTATGCGCTAAAAACGCATTTAAAGCAATAAAAAGGTAATTATGGCTGTCAAACCTAAACCAAACGTTGTGCACTCAAATCTTTTGCTGTATTTTGTTTATTTTGGCATCCGGATGATGATTCTAGCATGAAATTGCTTGGGCACCTGTTAATTTTTAAGATTTTGACACATTCAGCTCAAATGTACACAATTGCTGATTATGGCTGTCAAATCTAAACCAAACGTTGTGCACTCAAATCTTTTGCTGTATTTAGTTTATTTTGGCATCCGGATGATGATTCTAGCATGAAATTGCTTGGGCACCTGTTAATTTTTAAGATTTTGACACATTCAGCTCAAATGTACAATCATGCGCTAAAAACGCATTTAAAGCAATAAAAAGGTGATTATGGCTGTCAAACCTAAACCAAACGTTGTGCACTCAAATCTTTTGCTGTATTTAGTTTATTTTGGCATCCGGATGATGATTCTAGCATGAAATTGCTTGGGCACCTGTTAATTTTTAAGATTTTGACACATTCAGCTCAAATGTACACAATTGCTGATTATGGCTGTCAAATCTAAACCAAACGTTGTGCACTCAAATCTTTTGCTGTATTTAGTTTATTTTGGCATCCGGATGATGATTCTAGCATGAAATTGCTTGGGCACCTGTTAATTTTTAAGATTTTGACACATTCAGCTCAAATGTACAATCATGCGCTAAAAACGCATTTAAAGCAATAAAAAGGTGATTATGGCTGTCAAACCTAAACCAAACGTTGTGCACTCAAATCTTTTGCTGTATTTAGTTTATTTTGGCATCCGGATGATGATTCTAGCATGAAATTGCTTGGGCACCTGTTAATTTTTAAGATTTTGACACATTCAGCTCAAATGTACACAATTGCTGATTATGGCTGTCAAATCTAAACCAAACGTTGTGCACTCAAATCTTTTGCTGTATTTAGTTTATTTTGGCATCCGGATGATGATTCTAGCATGAAATTGCTTGGGCACCTGTTAATTTTTAAGATTTTGACACATTCAGCTCAAATGTACACAATTGCTGATTATGGCTGTCAAATCTAAACCAAACGTTGTGCACTCAAATCTTTTGCTGTATTTAGTTTATTTTGGCATCCGGATGATGATTCTAGCATGAAATTGCTTGGGCACCTGTTAATTTTTAAGATTTTGACACATTCAGCTCAAATGTACACAATTGCTGATTATGGCTGTCAAATCTAAACCAAACGTTGTGCACTCAAATCTTTTGCTGTATTTAGTTTATTTTGGCATCCGGATGATGATTCTAGCATGAAATTGCTTGGGCACCTGTTAATTTTTAAGATTTTGACACATTCAGCTCAAATGTACAATCATGCGCTAAAAACGCATTTAAAGCAATAAAAAGGTAATTATGGCTGTCAAACCTAAACCAAACGTTGTGCACTCAAATCTTTTGCTGTATTTAGTTTATTTTGGCATCCGGATGATGATTCTAGCATGAAATTGCTTGGGCACCTGTTAATTTTTAAGATTTTGACACATTCAGCTCAAATGTACACAATTGCTGATTATGGCTGTCAAATCTAAACCAAACGTTGTGCACTCAAATCTTTTGCTGTATTTAGTTTATTTTGGCATCCGGATGATGATTCTAGCATGAAATTGCTTGGGCACCTGTTAATTTTTAAGATTTTGACACATTCAGCTCAAATATACAATCATGCGCTAAAAACGCATTTAAAGCAATAAAAAGGTGATTATGGCTGTCAAACCTAAACCAAACGTTGTGCACTCAAATCTTTTGCTGTATTTAGTTTATTTTGGCATCCGGATGATGATTCTAGCATGAAATTGCTTGGGCACTTGTTAATTTTTAAGATTTTGACACATTCAGCTCAAATGTACACAATTGCTGATTATGGCTGTCAAATCTAAACCAAACGTTGTGCACTCAAATCTTTTGCTGTATTTAGTTTATTTTGGCATCCGGATGATGATTCTAGCATGAAATTGCTTGGGCACCTGTTAATTTTTAAGATTTTGACACATTCAGCTCAAATGTACACAATTGCTGATTATGGCTGTCAAATCTAAACCAAACGTTGTGCACTCAAATCTTTTGCTGTATTTAGTTTATTTTGGCATCCGGATGATGATTCTAGCATGAAATTGCTTGGGCACCTGTTAATTTTTAAGATTTTGACACATTCAGCTCAAATGTACAATCATGCGCTAAAAACGCATTTAAAGCAATAAAAAGGTAATTATGGCTGTCAAACCTAAACCAAACGTTGTGCACTCAAATCTTTTGCTGTATTTAGTTTATTTTGGCATCCGGATGATGATTCTAGCATGAAATTGCTTGGGCACCTGTTAATTTTTAAGATTTTGACACATTCAGCTCAAATGTACACAATTGCTGATTATGGCTGTCAAATCTAAACCAAACGTTGTGCACTCAAATCTTTTGCTGTATTTAGTTTATTTTGGCATCCGGATGATGATTCTAGCATGAAATTGCTTGGGCACCTGTTAATTTTTAAGATTTTGACACATTCAGCTCAAATGTACAATCATGCGCTAAAAACGCATTTAAAGCAATAAAAAGGTGATTATGGCTGTCAAACCTAAACCAAACGTTGTGCACTCAAATCTTTTGCTGTATTTAGTTTATTTTGGCATCCGGATGATGATTCTAGCATGAAATTGCTTGGGCACCTGTTAATTTTTAAGATTTTGACACATTCAGCTCAAATGTACACAATTGCTGATTATGGCTGTCAAATCTAAACCAAACGTTGTGCACTCAAATCTTTTGCTGTATTTTGTTTATTTTGGCATCCGGATTATGATTCTAGCATGAAATTGCTTGGGCACCTGTTAATTTTTAAGATTTTGACACATTCAGCTCAAATGTACAATCATGCGCTAAAAACGCATTTAAAGCAATAAAAAGGTGATTATGGCTGTCAAACCTAAACCAAACGTTGTGCACTCAAATCTTTTGCTGTATTTAGTTTATTTTGGCATCCGGATGATGATTCTAGCATGAAATTGCTTGGGCACCTGTTAATTTTTAAGATTTTGACACATTCAGCTCAAATGTACACAATTGCTGATTATGGCTGTCAAATCTAAACCAAACGTTGTGCACTCAAATCTTTTGCTGTATTTAGTTTATTTTGGCATCCGGATGATGATTCTAGCATGAAATTGCTTGGGCACCTGTTAATTTTTAAGATTTTGACACATTCAGCTCAAATGTACACAATTGCTGATTATGGCTGTCAAATCTAAACCAAACGTTGTGCACTCAAATCTTTTGCTGTATTTAGTTTATTTTGGCATCCGGATGATGATTCTAGCATGAAATTGCTTGGGCACCTGTTAATTTTTAAGGTTTTGACACATTCAGCTCAAATGTACACAATTGCTGATTATGGCTGTCAAATCTAAACCAAACGTTGTGCACTCAAATCTTTTGCTGTATTTAGTTTATTTTGGCATCCGGATGATGATTCTAGCATGAAATTGCTTGGGCACCTGTTAATTTTTAAGATTTTGACACATTCAGCTCAAATGTACAATCATGCGCTAAAAACGCATTTAAAGCAATAAAAAGGTGATTATGGCTGTCAAACCTAAACCAAACGTTGTGCACTCAAATCTTTTGCTGTATTTAGTTTATTTTGGCATCCGGATGATGATTCTAGCATGAAATTGCTTGGGCACCTGTTAATTTTTAAGATTTTGACACATTCAGCTCAAATGTACACAATTGCTGATTATGGCTGTCAAATCTAAACCAAACGTTGTGCACTCAAATCTTTTGCTGTATTTAGTTTATTTTGGCATCCGGATGATGATTCTAGCATGAAATTGCTTGGGCACCTGTTAATTTTTAAGATTTTGACACATTCAGCTCAAATGTACAATCATGCGCTAAAAACGCATTTAAAGCAATAAAAAGGTGATTATGGCTGTCAAACCTAAACCAAACGTTGTGCACTCAAATCTTTTGCTGTATTTAGTTTATTTTGGCATCCGGATGATGATTCTAGCATGAAATTGCTTGGGCACCTGTTAATTTTTAAGATTTTGACACATTCAGCTCAAATGTACACAATTGCTGATTATGGCTGTCAAATCTAAACCAAACGTTGTGCACTCAAATCTTTTGCTGTATTTAGTTTATTTTGGCATCCGGATGATGATTCTAGCATGAAATTGCTTGGGCACCTGTTAATTTTTAAGATTTTGACACATTCAGCTCAAATGTACAATCATGCGCTAAAAACGCATTTAAAGCAATAAAAAGGTGATTATGGCTGTCAAACCTAAACCAGACGTTGTGCACTCAAATCTTTTGCTGTATTTAGTTTATTTTGGCATCCGGATGATGATTCTAGCATGAAATTGCTTGGGCACCTGTTAATTTTTAAGATTTTGACACATTCAGCTCAAATGTACACAATTGCTGATTATGGCTGTCAAACCTAAACCAAACGTTGTGCACTCAAATCTTTTGCTGTATTTAGTTTATTTTGGCATCCGGATGATGATTCTAGCATGAAATTGCTTGGGCACCTGTTAATTTTTAAGATTTTGACACATTCAGCTCAAATGTACACAATTGCTGATTATGGCTGTCAAATCTAAACCAAACGTTGTGCACTCAAATCTTTTGCTGTATTTAGTTTATTTTGGCATCCGGATGATGATTCTAGCATGAAATTGCTTGGGCACCTGTTAATTTTTAAGATTTTGACACATTCAGCTCAAATGTACAATCATGCGCTAAAAACGCATTTAAAGCAATAAAAAGGTGATTATGGCTGTCAAACCTAAACCAAACGTTGTGCACTCAAATCTTTTGCTGTATTTAGTTTATTTTGGCATCCGGATGATGATTCTAGCATGAAATTGCTTGGGCACCTGTTAATTTTTAAGATTTTGACACATTCAGCTCAAATGTACACAATTGCTGATTATGGCTGTCAAATCTAAACCAAACGTTGTGCACTCAAATCTTTTGCTGTATTTAGTTTATTTTGGCATCCGGATGATGATTCTAGCATGAAATTGCTTGGGCACCTGTTAATTTTTAAGATTTTGACACATTCAGCTCAAATGTACAACCATGCGCTAAAAACGCATTTAAAGCAATAAAAAGGTGATTATGGCTGTCAAACCTAAACCAAACGTTGTGCACTCAAATCTTTTGCTGTATTTAGTTTATTTTGGCATCCGGATGATGATTCTAGCATGAAATTGCTTGGGCACCTGTTAATTTTTAAGATTTTGACACATTCAGCTCAAATGTACACAATTGCTGATTATGGCTGTCAAATCTAAACCAAACGTTGTGCACTCAAATCTTTTGCTGTATTTAGTTTATTTTGGCATCCGGATGATGATTCTAGCATGAAATTGCTTGGGCACCTGTTAATTTTTAAGATTTTGACACATTCAGCTCAAATGTACACAATTGCTGATTATGGCTGTCAAATCTAAACCAAACGTTGTGCACTCAAATCTTTTGCTGTATTTAGTTTATTTTGGCATCCGGATGATGATTCTAGCATGAAATTGCTTGGACACCTGTTAATTTTTAAGATTTTGACACATTCAGCTCAAATGTACACAATTGCTGATTATGGCTGTCAAATCTAAACCAAACGTTGTGCACTCAAATCTTTTGCTGTATTTAGTTTATTTTGGCATCCGGATGATGATTCTAGCATGAAATTGCTTGGGCACCTGTTAATTTTTAAGATTTTGACACATTCAGCTCAAATGTACAATCATGCGCTACAAACGCATTTAAAGCAATAAAAAGGTGATTATGGCTGTCAAACCTAAACCAAACGTTGTGCACTCAAATCTTTTGCTTTATTTAGTTTATTTTGGGATCCGGATGATGATTCTAGCATGAAATTGCTGGGCACCTGTTAATTTTTAAGATTTTGACACATTCAGCTCAAATGTACACAATTGCTGATTATGGCTGTCAAATCTAAACCAAACGTTGTGCACTCAAATCTTTTGCTGTATTTAGTTTATTTTGGCATCCGGATGATGATTCTAGCATGAAATTGCTTGGGCACCTGTTAATTTTTAAGATTTTGACACATTCAGCTCAAATGTACAATCATGCGCTAAAAACGCATTTAAAGCAATAAAAAGGTGATTATGGCTGTCAAACCTAAACCAAACGTTGTGCACTCAAATCTTTTGCTGTATTTAGTTTATTTTGGCATCCGGATGATGATTCTAGCATGAAATTGCTTGGGCACCTGTTAATTTTTAAGATTTTGACACATTCAGCTCAAATGTACACAATTGCTGATTATGGCTGTCAAATCTAAACCAAACGTTGTGCACTCAAATCTTTTGCTGTATTTAGTTTATTTTGGCATCCGGATGATGATTCTAGCATGAAATTGCTTGGGCACCTGTTAATTTTTAAGATTTTGACACATTCAGCTCAAATGTACAATCATGCGCTAAAAACGCATTTAAAGCAATAAAAAGGTGATTATGGCTGTCAAACCTAAACCAAACGTTGTGCACTCAAATCTTTTGCTGTATTTAGTTTATTTTGGCATCCGGATGATGATTCTAGCATGAAATTGCTTGGGCACCTGTTAATTTTTAAGATTTTGACACATTCAGCTCAAATGTACACAATTGCTGATTATGGCTGTCAAATCTAAACCAAACGTTGTGCACTCAAATCTTTTGCTGTATTTAGTTTATTTTGGCATCCGGATGATGATTCTAGCATGAAAATGCTTGGGCACCTGTTAATTTTTAAGATTTTGACACATTCAGCTCAAATGTACAATCATGCGCTAAAAACGCATTTAAAGCAATAAAAAGGTGATTATGGCTGTCAAACCTAAACCAAACGTTGTGCACTCAAATCTTTTGCTGTATTTAGTTTATTTTGGCATCCGGATGATGATTCTAGCATGAAATTGCTTGGGCACCTGTTAATTTTTAAGGTTTTGACACATTCAGCTCAAATGTACACAATTGCTGATTATGGCTGTCAAATCTAAACCAAACGTTGTGCACTCAAATCTTTTGCTGTATTTAGTTTATTTTGGCATCCGGATGATGATTCTAGCATGAAATTGCTTGGGCACCTGTTAATTTTTAAGATTTTGACACATTCAGCTCAAATGTACAATCATGCGCTAAAAACGCATTTAAAGCAATAAAAAGGTGATTATGGCTGTCAAACCTAAACCAAACGTTGTGCACTCAAATCTTTTGCTGTATTTAGTTTATTTTGGCATCCGGATGATGATTCTAGCATGAAATTGCTTGGGCACCTGTTAATTTTTAAGATTTTGACACATTCAGCTCAAATGTACACAATTGCTGATTATGGCTGTCAAATCTAAACCAAACGTTGTGCACTCAAATCTTTTGCTGTATTTAGTTTATTTTGGCATCCGGATGATGATTCTAGCATGAAATTGCTTGGGCACCTGTTAATTTTTAAGATTTTGACACATTCAGCTCAAATGTACAATCATGCGCTAAAAACGCATTTAAAGCAATAAAAAGGTGATTATGGCTGTCAAACCTAAACCAAACGTTGTGCACTCAAATCTTTTGCTGTATTTAGTTTATTTTGGCATCCGGATGATGATTCTAGCATGAAATTGCTTGGGCACCTGTTAATTTTTAAGATTTTGACACATTCAGCTCAAATGTACACAATTGCTGATTATGGCTGTCAAATCTAAACCAAACGTTGTGCACTCAAATCTTTTGCTGTATTTAGTTTATTTTGGCATCCGGATGATGATTCTAGCATGAAATTGCTTGGGCACCTGTTAATTTTTAAGATTTTGACACATTCAGCTCAAATGTACAATCATGCGCTAAAAACGCATTTAAAGCAATAAAAAGGTGATTATGGCTGTCAAACCTAAACCAGACGTTGTGCACTCAAATCTTTTGCTGTATTTAGTTTATTTTGGCATCCGGATGATGATTCTAGCATGAAATTGCTTGGGCACCTGTTAATTTTTAAGATTTTGACACATTCAGCTCAAATGTACACAATTGCTGATTATGGCTGTCAAATCTAAACCAAACGTTGTGCACTCAAATCTTTTGCTGTATTTAGTTTATTTTGGCATCCGGATGATGATTCTAGCATGAAATTGCTTGGGCACCTGTTAATTTTTAAGATTTTGACACATTCAGCTCAAATGTACAATCATGCGCTAAAAACGCATTTAAAGCAATAAAAAGGTGATTATGGCTGTCAAACCTAAACCAAACGTTGTGCACTCAAATCTTTTGCTGTATTTAGTTTATTTTGGCATCCGGATGATGATTCTAGCATGAAATTGCTTGGGCACCTGTTAATTTTTAAGATTTTGACACATTCAGCTCAAATGTACAATCATGCGCTAAAAACGCATTTAAAAGCAATAAAAAGGTGATTATGGCTGTCAAACCTAAACCAAACGTTGTGCACTCAAATCTTTTGCTGTATTTAGTTTATTTTGGCATCCGGATGATGATTCTAGCATGAAATTGCTTGGGCACCTGTTAATTTTTAAGATTTTGACACATTCAGCTCAAATGTACACAATTGCTGATTATGGCTGTCAAATCTAAACCAAACGTTGTGCACTCAAATCTTTTGCTGTATTTAGTTTATTTTGGCATCCGGATGATGATTCTAGCATGAAATTGCTTGGGCACCTGTTAATTTTTAAGATTTTGACACATTCAGCTCAAATGTACAATCATGCGCTAAAAACGCATTTAAAGCAATAAAAAGGTGATTATGGCTGTCAAACCTAAACCAAACGTTGTGCACTCAAATCTTTTGCTGTATTTAGTTTATTTTGGCATCCGGATGATGATTCTAGCATGAAATTGCTTGGGCACCTGTTAATTTTTAAGATTTTGACACATTCAGCTCAAATGTACACAATTGCTGATTATGGCTGTCAAATCTAAACCAAACGTTGTGCACTCAAATCTTTTGCTGTATTTAGTTTATTTTGGCATCCGGATGATGATTCTAGCATGAAATTGCTTGGGCACCTGTTAATTTTTAAGATTTTGACACATTCAGCTCAAATGTACAATCATGCGCTAAAAACGCATTTAAAGCAATAAAAAGGTGATTATGGCTGTCAAACCTAAACCAAACGTTGTGCACTCAAATCTTTTGCTGTATTTAGTTTATTTTGGCATCCGGATGATGATTCTAGCATGAAATTGCTTGGGCACCTGTTAATTTTTAAGATTTTGACACATTCAGCTCAAATGTACACAATTGCTGATTATGGCTGTCAAATCTAAACCAAACGTTGTGCACTCAAATCTTTTGCTGTATTTAGTTTATTTTGGCATCCGGATGATGATTCTAGCATGAAATTGCTTGGGCACCTGTTAATTTTTAAGATTTTGACACATTCAGCTCAAATGTACAATCATGCGCTAAAAACGCATTTAAAGCAATAAAAAGGTGATTATGGCTGTCAAACCTAAACCAAACGTTGTGCACTCAAATCTTTTGCTGTATTTAGTTTATTTTGGCATCCGGATGATGATTCTAGCTTGAAATTGCTTGGGCACCTGTTAATTTTTAAGATTTTGACACATTCAGCTCAAATGTACACAATTGCTGATTATGGCTGTCAAATCTAAACCAAACGTTGTGCACTCAAATCTTTTGCTGTATTTAGTTTATTTTGGCATCCGGATGATGATTCTAGCATGAAATTGCTTGGGCACCTGTTAATTTTTAAGATTTTGACACATTCAGCTCAAATGTACAATCATGCGCTAAAAACGCATTTAAAGCAATAAAAAGGTGATTATGGCTGTCAAACCTAAACCAAACGTTGTGCACTCAAATCTTTTGCTGTATTTAGTTTATTTTGGCATCCGGATGATGATTCTAGCATGAAATTGCTTGGGCACCTGTTAATTTTTAAGATTTTGACACATTCAGCTCAAATGTACACAATTGCTGATTATGGCTGTCAAATCTAAACCAAACGTTGTGCACTCAAATCTTTTGCTGTATTTAGTTTATTTTGGCATCCGGATGATGATTCTAGCATGAAAATGCTTGGGCACCTGTTAATTTTTAAGATTTTGACACATTCAGCTCAAATGTACAATCATGCGCTAAAAACGCATTTAAAGCAATAAAAAGGTGATTATGGCTGTCAAACCTAAACCAAACGTTGTGCACTCAAATCTTTTGCTGTATTTAGTTTATTTTGGCATCCGGATGATGATTCTAGCATGAAATTGCTTGGGCACCTGTTAATTTTTAAGATTTTGACACATTCAGCTCAAATGTACACAATTGCTGATTATGGCTGTCAAATCTAAACCAAACGTTGTGCACTCAAATCTTTTGCTGTATTTAGTTTATTTTGGCATCCGGATGATGATTCTAGCATGAAATTGCTTGGGCACCTGTTAATTTTTAAGATTTTGACACATTCAGCTCAAATGTACAATCATGCGCTAAAAACGCATTTAAAGCAATAAAAAGGTGATTATGGCTGTCAAACCTAAACCAAACGTTGTGCACTCAAATCTTTTGCTGTATTTAGTTTATTTTGGCATCCGGATGATGATTCTAGCATGAAATTGCTTGGGCACCTGTTAATTTTTAAGATTTTGACACATTCAGCTCAAATGTACAGAATTGCTGATTATGGCTGTCAAATCTAAACCAAACGTTGTGCACTCAAATCTTTTGCTGTATTTAGTTTATTTTGGCATCCGGATGATGATTCTAGCATGAAATTGCTTGGGCACCTGTTAATTTTTAAGATTTTGACACATTCAGCTCAAATGTACAATCATGCGCTAAAAACGCATTTAAAGCAATTAAAAGGTGATTATGGCTGTCAAACCTAAACCAAACGTTGTGCACTCAAATCTTTTGCTGTATTTAGTTTATTTTGGCATCCGGATGATGATTCTAGCATGAAATTGCTTGGGCACCTGTAAATTTTTAAGATTTTGACACATTCAGCTCAAATGTACACAATTGCTGATTATGGCTGTCAAATCTAAACCAAACGTTGTGCACTCAAATCTTTTGCTGTATTTAGTTTATTTTGGCATCCGGATGATGATTCTAGCATGAAATTGCTTGGGCACCTGTTAATTTTTAAGATTTTGACACATTGAGCTCAAATGTACAATCATGCGCTAAAAACGCATTTAAAGCAATAAAAAGGTGATTATGGCTGTCAAACCTAAACCAAACGTTGTGCACTCAAATCTTTTGCTGTATTTAGTTTATTTTGGCATCCGGATGATGATTCTAGCATGAAATTGCTTGGGCACCTGTTAATTTTTAAGATTTTGACACATTCAGCTCAAATGTACACAATTGCTGATTATGGCTGTCAAATCTAAACCAAACGTTGTGCACTCAAATCTTTTGCTGTATTTAGTTTATTTTGGCATCCGGATGATGATTCTAGCATGAAATTGCTTGGGCACCTGTTAATTTTTAAGATTTTGACACATTCAGCTCAAATGTACAATCATGCGCTAAAAACGCATTTAAAGCAATAAAAAGGTGATTATGGCTGTCAAACCTAAACCAAACGTTGTGCACTCAAATCTTTTGCTGTATTTAGTTTATTTTGGCATCCGGATGATGATTCTAGCATGAAATTGTTTGGGCACCTGTTAATTTTTAAGATTTTGACACATTCAGCTCAAATGTACACAATTGCTGATTATGGCTGTCAAATCTAAACCAAACGTTGTGCACTCAAATCTTTTGCTGTATTTAGTTTATTTTGGCATCCGGATGATGATTCTAGCATGAAATTGCTTGGGCACCTGTTAATTTTTAAGATTTTGACACATTCAGCTCAAATGTACAATCATGCGCTAAAAACGCATTTAAAGCAATAAAAAGGTGATTATGGCTGTCAAACCTAAACCAAACGTTGTGCACTCAAATCTTTTGCTGTATTTAGTTTATTTTGGCATCCGGATGATGATTCTAGCATGAAATTGCTTGGGCACCTGTTAATTTTTAAGATTTTGACACATTCAGCTCAAATGTACACAATTGCTGATTATGGCTGTCAAATCTAAACCAAACGTTGTGCACTCAAATCTTTTGCTGTATTTAGTTTATTTTGGCATCCGGATGATGATTCTAGCATGAAATTGCTTGGGCACCTGTTAATTTTTAAGATTTTGACACATTCAGCTCAAATGTACAATCATGCGCTAAAAACGCATTTAAAGCAATAAAAAGGTGATTATGGCTGTCAAACCTAAACCAAACGTTGTGCACTCAAATCTTTTGCTGTATTTAGTTTATTTTGGCATCCGGATGATGATTCTAGCATGAAATTGCTTGGGCACCTGTTAATTTTTAAGATTTTGACACATTCAGCTCAAATGTACACAATTGCTGATTATGGCTGTCAAATCTAAACCAAACGTTGTGCACTCAAATCTTTTGCTGTATTTAGTTTATTTTGGCATCCGGATGATGATTCTAGCATGAAATTGCTTGGGCACCTGTTAATTTTTAAGATTTTGACACATTCAGCTCAAATGTACAATCATGCGCTAAAAACGCATTTAAAGCAATAAAAAGGTGATTATGGCTGTCAAACCTAAACCAAACGTTGTGCACTCAAATCTTTTGCTGTATTTAGTTTATTTTGGCATCCGGATGATGATTCTAGCATGAAATTGCTTGGGCACCTGTTAATTTTTAAGATTTTGACACATTCAGCTCAAATGTACACAATTGCTGATTATGGCTGTCAAATCTAAACCAAACGTTGTGCACTCAAATCTTTTGCTGTATTTAGTTTATTTTGGCATCCGGATGATGATTCTAGCATGAAAATGCTTGGGCACCTGTTAATTTTTAAGATTTTGACACATTCAGCTCAAATGTACAATCATGCGCTAAAAACGCATTTAAAGCAATAAAAAGGTGATTATGGCTGTCAAACCTAAACCAAACGTTGTGCACTCAAATCTTTTGCTGTATTTAGTTTATTTTGGCATCCGGATGATGATTCTAGCATGAAATTGCTTGGGCACCTGTTAATTTTTAAGATTTTGACACATTCAGCTCAAATGTACACAATTGCTGATTATGGCTGTCAAATCTAAACCAAACGTTGTGCACTCAAATCTTTTGCTGTATTTAGTTTATTTTGGCATCCGGATGATGATTCTAGCATGAAATTGCTTGGGCACCTGTTAATTTTTAAGATTTTGACACATTCAGCTCAAATGTACAATCATGCGCTAAAAACGCATTTAAAGCAATAAAAAGGTGATTATGGCTGTCAAACCTAAACCAAACGTTGTGCACTCAAATCTTTTGCTGTATTTAGTTTATTTTGGCATCCGGATGATGATTCTAGCATGAAATTGCTTGGGCACCTGTTAATTTTTAAGATTTTGACACATTCAGCTCAAATGTACACAATTGCTGATTATGGCTGTCAAATCTAAACCAAACGTTGTGCACTCAAATCTTTTGCTGTATTTAGTTTATTTTGGCATCCGGATGATGATTCTAGCATGAAATTGCTTGGGCACCTGTTAATTTTTAAGATTTTGACACATTCAGCTCAAATGTACACAATTGCTGATTATGGCTGTCAAATCTAAACCAAACGTTGTGCACTCAAATCTTTTGCTGTATTTAGTTTATTTTGGCATCCGGATGATGATTCTAGCATGAAATTGCTTGGGCACCTGTTAATTTTTAAGATTTTGACACATTCAGCTCAAATGTACACAATTGCTGATTATGGCTGTCAAATCTAAACCAAACGTTGTGCACTCAAATCTTTTGCTGTATTTAGTTTATTTTGGCATCCGGATGATGATTCTAGCATGAAATTGCTTGGGCACCTGTTAATTTTTAAGATTTTGACACATTCAGCTCAAATGTACAATCATGCGCTAAAAACGCATTTAAAGCAATAAAAAGGTAATTATGGCTGTCAAACCTAAACCAAACGTTGTGCACTCAAATCTTTTGCTGTATTTAGTTTATTTTGGCATCCGGATGATGATTCTAGCATGAAATTGCTTGGGCACCTGTTAATTTTTAAGATTTTGACACATTCAGCTCAAATGTACACAATTGCTGATTATGGCTGTCAAATCTAAACCAAACGTTGTGCACTCAAATCTTTTGCTGTATTTAGTTTATTTTGGCATCCGGATGATGATTCTAGCATGAAATTGCTTGGGCACCTGTTAATTTTTAAGATTTTGACACATTCAGCTCAAATATACAATCATGCGCTAAAAACGCATTTAAAGCAATAAAAAGGTGATTATGGCTGTCAAACCTAAACCAAACGTTGTGCACTCAAATCTTTTGCTGTATTTAGTTTATTTTGGCATCCGGATGATGATTCTAGCATGAAATTGCTTGGGCACTTGTTAATTTTTAAGATTTTGACACATTCAGCTCAAATGTACACAATTGCTGATTATGGCTGTCAAATCTAAACCAAACGTTGTGCACTCAAATCTTTTGCTGTATTTAGTTTATTTTGGCATCCGGATGATGATTCTAGCATGAAATTGCTTGGGCACCTGTTAATTTTTAAGATTTTGACACATTCAGCTCAAATGTACACAATTGCTGATTATGGCTGTCAAATCTAAACCAAACGTTGTGCACTCAAATCTTTTGCTGTATTTAGTTTATTTTGGCATCCGGATGATGATTCTAGCATGAAATTGCTTGGGCACCTGTTAATTTTTAAGATTTTGACACATTCAGCTCAAATGTACAATCATGCGCTAAAAACGCATTTAAAGCAATAAAAAGGTAATTATGGCTGTCAAACCTAAACCAAACGTTGTGCACTCAAATCTTTTGCTGTATTTAGTTTATTTTGGCATCCGGATGATGATTCTAGCATGAAATTGCTTGGGCACCTGTTAATTTTTAAGATTTTGACACATTCAGCTCAAATGTACACAATTGCTGATTATGGCTGTCAAATCTAAACCAAACGTTGTGCACTCAAATCTTTTGCTGTATTTAGTTTATTTTGGCATCCGGATGATGATTCTAGCATGAAATTGCTTGGGCACCTGTTAATTTTTAAGATTTTGACACATTCAGCTCAAATGTACAATCATGCGCTAAAAACGCATTTAAAGCAATAAAAAGGTGATTATGGCTGTCAAACCTAAACCAAACGTTGTGCACTCAAATCTTTTGCTGTATTTAGTTTATTTTGGCATCCGGATGATGATTCTAGCATGAAATTGCTTGGGCACCTGTTAATTTTTAAGATTTTGACACATTCAGCTCAAATGTACACAATTGCTGATTATGGCTGTCAAATCTAAACCAAACGTTGTGCACTCAAATCTTTTGCTGTATTTTGTTTATTTTGGCATCCGGATTATGATTCTAGCATGAAATTGCTTGGGCACCTGTTAATTTTTAAGATTTTGACACATTCAGCTCAAATGTACAATCATGCGCTAAAAACGCATTTAAAGCAATAAAAAGGTGATTATGGCTGTCAAACCTAAACCAAACGTTGTGCACTCAAATCTTTTGCTGTATTTAGTTTATTTTGGCATCCGGATGATGATTCTAGCATGAAATTGCTTGGGCACCTGTTAATTTTTAAGATTTTGACACATTCAGCTCAAATGTACACAATTGCTGATTATGGCTGTCAAATCTAAACCAAACGTTGTGCACTCAAATCTTTTGCTGTATTTAGTTTATTTTGGCATCCGGATGATGATTCTAGCATGAAATTGCTTGGGCACCTGTTAATTTTTAAGATTTTGACACATTCAGCTCAAATGTACACAATTGCTGATTATGGCTGTCAAATCTAAACCAAACGTTGTGCACTCAAATCTTTTGCTGTATTTAGTTTATTTTGGCATCCGGATGATGATTCTAGCATGAAATTGCTTGGGCACCTGTTAATTTTTAAGGTTTTGACACATTCAGCTCAAATGTACACAATTGCTGATTATGGCTGTCAAATCTAAACCAAACGTTGTGCACTCAAATCTTTTGCTGTATTTAGTTTATTTTGGCATCCGGATGATGATTCTAGCATGAAATTGCTTGGGCACCTGTTAATTTTTAAGATTTTGACACATTCAGCTCAAATGTACAATCATGCGCTAAAAACGCATTTAAAGCAATAAAAAGGTGATTATGGCTGTCAAACCTAAACCAAACGTTGTGCACTCAAATCTTTTGCTGTATTTAGTTTATTTTGGCATCCGGATGATGATTCTAGCATGAAATTGCTTGGGCACCTGTTAATTTTTAAGATTTTGACACATTCAGCTCAAATGTACACAATTGCTGATTATGGCTGTCAAATCTAAACCAAACGTTGTGCACTCAAATCTTTTGCTGTATTTAGTTTATTTTGGCATCCGGATGATGATTCTAGCATGAAATTGCTTGGGCACCTGTTAATTTTTAAGATTTTGACACATTCAGCTCAAATGTACAATCATGCGCTAAAAACGCATTTAAAGCAATAAAAAGGTGATTATGGCTGTCAAACCTAAACCAAACGTTGTGCACTCAAATCTTTTGCTGTATTTAGTTTATTTTGGCATCCGGATGATGATTCTAGCATGAAATTGCTTGGGCACCTGTTAATTTTTAAGATTTTGACACATTCAGCTCAAATGTACACAATTGCTGATTATGGCTGTCAAATCTAAACCAAACGTTGTGCACTCAAATCTTTTGCTGTATTTAGTTTATTTTGGCATCCGGATGATGATTCTAGCATGAAATTGCTTGGGCACCTGTTAATTTTTAAGATTTTGACACATTCAGCTCAAATGTACAATCATGCGCTAAAAACGCATTTAAAGCAATAAAAAGGTGATTATGGCTGTCAAACCTAAACCAGACGTTGTGCACTCAAATCTTTTGCTGTATTTAGTTTATTTTGGCATCCGGATGATGATTCTAGCATGAAATTGCTTGGGCACCTGTTAATTTTTAAGATTTTGACACATTCAGCTCAAATGTACACAATTGCTGATTATGGCTGTCAAACCTAAACCAAACGTTGTGCACTCAAATCTTTTGCTGTATTTAGTTTATTTTGGCATCCGGATGATGATTCTAGCATGAAATTGCTTGGGCACCTGTTAATTTTTAAGATTTTGACACATTCAGCTCAAATGTACACAATTGCTGATTATGGCTGTCAAATCTAAACCAAACGTTGTGCACTCAAATCTTTTGCTGTATTTAGTTTATTTTGGCATCCGGATGATGATTCTAGCATGAAATTGCTTGGGCACCTGTTAATTTTTAAGATTTTGACACATTCAGCTCAAATGTACAATCATGCGCTAAAAACGCATTTAAAGCAATAAAAAGGTGATTATGGCTGTCAAACCTAAACCAAACGTTGTGCACTCAAATCTTTTGCTGTATTTAGTTTATTTTGGCATCCGGATGATGATTCTAGCATGAAATTGCTTGGGCACCTGTTAATTTTTAAGATTTTGACACATTCAGCTCAAATGTACACAATTGCTGATTATGGCTGTCAAATCTAAACCAAACGTTGTGCACTCAAATCTTTTGCTGTATTTAGTTTATTTTGGCATCCGGATGATGATTCTAGCATGAAATTGCTTGGGCACCTGTTAATTTTTAAGATTTTGACACATTCAGCTCAAATGTACAACCATGCGCTAAAAACGCATTTAAAGCAATAAAAAGGTGATTATGGCTGTCAAACCTAAACCAAACGTTGTGCACTCAAATCTTTTGCTGTATTTAGTTTATTTTGGCATCCGGATGATGATTCTAGCATGAAATTGCTTGGGCACCTGTTAATTTTTAAGATTTTGACACATTCAGCTCAAATGTACACAATTGCTGATTATGGCTGTCAAATCTAAACCAAACGTTGTGCACTCAAATCTTTTGCTGTATTTAGTTTATTTTGGCATCCGGATGATGATTCTAGCATGAAATTGCTTGGGCACCTGTTAATTTTTAAGATTTTGACACATTCAGCTCAAATGTACACAATTGCTGATTATGGCTGTCAAATCTAAACCAAACGTTGTGCACTCAAATCTTTTGCTGTATTTAGTTTATTTTGGCATCCGGATGATGATTCTAGCATGAAATTGCTTGGACACCTGTTAATTTTTAAGATTTTGACACATTCAGCTCAAATGTACACAATTGCTGATTATGGCTGTCAAATCTAAACCAAACGTTGTGCACTCAAATCTTTTGCTGTATTTAGTTTATTTTGGCATCCGGATGATGATTCTAGCATGAAATTGCTTGGGCACCTGTTAATTTTTAAGATTTTGACACATTCAGCTCAAATGTACAATCATGCGCTACAAACGCATTTAAAGCAATAAAAAGGTGATTATGGCTGTCAAACCTAAACCAAACGTTGTGCACTCAAATCTTTTGCTTTATTTAGTTTATTTTGGGATCCGGATGATGATTCTAGCATGAAATTGCTGGGCACCTGTTAATTTTTAAGATTTTGACACATTCAGCTCAAATGTACACAATTGCTGATTATGGCTGTCAAATCTAAACCAAACGTTGTGCACTCAAATCTTTTGCTGTATTTAGTTTATTTTGGCATCCGGATGATGATTCTAGCATGAAATTGCTTGGGCACCTGTTAATTTTTAAGATTTTGACACATTCAGCTCAAATGTACAATCATGCGCTAAAAACGCATTTAAAGCAATAAAAAGGTGATTATGGCTGTCAAACCTAAACCAAACGTTGTGCACTCAAATCTTTTGCTGTATTTAGTTTATTTTGGCATCCGGATGATGATTCTAGCATGAAATTGCTTGGGCACCTGTTAATTTTTAAGATTTTGACACATTCAGCTCAAATGTACACAATTGCTGATTATGGCTGTCAAATCTAAACCAAACGTTGTGCACTCAAATCTTTTGCTGTATTTAGTTTATTTTGGCATCCGGATGATGATTCTAGCATGAAATTGCTTGGGCACCTGTTAATTTTTAAGATTTTGACACATTCAGCTCAAATGTACAATCATGCGCTAAAAACGCATTTAAAGCAATAAAAAGGTGATTATGGCTGTCAAACCTAAACCAAACGTTGTGCACTCAAATCTTTTGCTGTATTTAGTTTATTTTGGCATCCGGATGATGATTCTAGCATGAAATTGCTTG
This sequence comes from Festucalex cinctus, assembly GCF_051991245.1. Lineage (NCBI taxonomy): Eukaryota > Metazoa > Chordata > Actinopteri > Syngnathiformes > Syngnathidae > Festucalex > Festucalex cinctus. The sequence continues at coordinate 28,286 of NW_027520531.1, forward strand.
GGCACCTGTTAATTTTTAAGATTTTGACACATTCAGCTCAAATGTACACAATTGCTGATTATGGCTGTCAAATCTAAACCAAACGTTGTGCACTCAAATCTTTTGCTGTATTTAGTTTATTTTGGCATCCGGATGATGATTCTAGCATGAAATTGCTTGGGCACCTGTTAATTTTTAAGATTTTGACACATTCAGCTCAAATGTACAATCATGCGCTAAAAACGCATTTAAAGCAATAAAAAGGTGATTATGGCTGTCAAACCTAAACCAAACGTTGTGCACTCAAATCTTTTGCTGTATTTAGTTTATTTTGGCATCCGGATGATGATTCTAGCATGAAATTGCTTGGGCACCTGTTAATTTTTAAGGTTTTGACACATTCAGCTCAAATGTACACAATTGCTGATTATGGCTGTCAAATCTAAACCAAACGTTGTGCACTCAAATCTTTTGCTGTATTTAGTTTATTTTGGCATCCGGATGATGATTCTAGCATGAAATTGCTTGGGCACCTGTTAATTTTTAAGATTTTGACACATTCAGCTCAAATGTACAATCATGCGCTAAAAACGCATTTAAAGCAATAAAAAGGTGATTATGGCTGTCAAACCTAAACCAAACGTTGTGCACTCAAATCTTTTGCTGTATTTAGTTTATTTTGGCATCCGGATGATGATTCTAGCATGAAATTGCTTGGGCACCTGTTAATTTTTAAGATTTTGACACATTCAGCTCAAATGTACACAATTGCTGATTATGGCTGTCAAATCTAAACCAAACGTTGTGCACTCAAATCTTTTGCTGTATTTAGTTTATTTTGGCATCCGGATGATGATTCTAGCATGAAATTGCTTGGGCACCTGTTAATTTTTAAGATTTTGACACATTCAGCTCAAATGTACAATCATGCGCTAAAAACGCATTTAAAGCAATAAAAAGGTGATTATGGCTGTCAAACCTAAACCAAACGTTGTGCACTCAAATCTTTTGCTGTATTTAGTTTATTTTGGCATCCGGATGATGATTCTAGCATGAAATTGCTTGGGCACCTGTTAATTTTTAAGATTTTGACACATTCAGCTCAAATGTACACAATTGCTGATTATGGCTGTCAAATCTAAACCAAACGTTGTGCACTCAAATCTTTTGCTGTATTTAGTTTATTTTGGCATCCGGATGATGATTCTAGCATGAAATTGCTTGGGCACCTGTTAATTTTTAAGATTTTGACACATTCAGCTCAAATGTACAATCATGCGCTAAAAACGCATTTAAAGCAATAAAAAGGTGATTATGGCTGTCAAACCTAAACCAGACGTTGTGCACTCAAATCTTTTGCTGTATTTAGTTTATTTTGGCATCCGGATGATGATTCTAGCATGAAATTGCTTGGGCACCTGTTAATTTTTAAGATTTTGACACATTCAGCTCAAATGTACACAATTGCTGATTATGGCTGTCAAATCTAAACCAAACGTTGTGCACTCAAATCTTTTGCTGTATTTAGTTTATTTTGGCATCCGGATGATGATTCTAGCATGAAATTGCTTGGGCACCTGTTAATTTTTAAGATTTTGACACATTCAGCTCAAATGTACAATCATGCGCTAAAAACGCATTTAAAGCAATAAAAAGGTGATTATGGCTGTCAAACCTAAACCAAACGTTGTGCACTCAAATCTTTTGCTGTATTTAGTTTATTTTGGCATCCGGATGATGATTCTAGCATGAAATTGCTTGGGCACCTGTTAATTTTTAAGATTTTGACACATTCAGCTCAAATGTACAATCATGCGCTAAAAACGCATTTAAAAGCAATAAAAAGGTGATTATGGCTGTCAAACCTAAACCAAACGTTGTGCACTCAAATCTTTTGCTGTATTTAGTTTATTTTGGCATCCGGATGATGATTCTAGCATGAAATTGCTTGGGCACCTGTTAATTTTTAAGATTTTGACACATTCAGCTCAAATGTACACAATTGCTGATTATGGCTGTCAAATCTAAACCAAACGTTGTGCACTCAAATCTTTTGCTGTATTTAGTTTATTTTGGCATCCGGATGATGATTCTAGCATGAAATTGCTTGGGCACCTGTTAATTTTTAAGATTTTGACACATTCAGCTCAAATGTACAATCATGCGCTAAAAACGCATTTAAAGCAATAAAAAGGTGATTATGGCTGTCAAACCTAAACCAAACGTTGTGCACTCAAATCTTTTGCTGTATTTAGTTTATTTTGGCATCCGGATGATGATTCTAGCATGAAATTGCTTGGGCACCTGTTAATTTTTAAGATTTTGACACATTCAGCTCAAATGTACACAATTGCTGATTATGGCTGTCAAATCTAAACCAAACGTTGTGCACTCAAATCTTTTGCTGTATTTAGTTTATTTTGGCATCCGGATGATGATTCTAGCATGAAATTGCTTGGGCACCTGTTAATTTTTAAGATTTTGACACATTCAGCTCAAATGTACAATCATGCGCTAAAAACGCATTTAAAGCAATAAAAAGGTGATTATGGCTGTCAAACCTAAACCAAACGTTGTGCACTCAAATCTTTTGCTGTATTTAGTTTATTTTGGCATCCGGATGATGATTCTAGCATGAAATTGCTTGGGCACCTGTTAATTTTTAAGATTTTGACACATTCAGCTCAAATGTACACAATTGCTGATTATGGCTGTCAAATCTAAACCAAACGTTGTGCACTCAAATCTTTTGCTGTATTTAGTTTATTTTGGCATCCGGATGATGATTCTAGCATGAAATTGCTTGGGCACCTGTTAATTTTTAAGATTTTGACACATTCAGCTCAAATGTACAATCATGCGCTAAAAACGCATTTAAAGCAATAAAAAGGTGATTATGGCTGTCAAACCTAAACCAAACGTTGTGCACTCAAATCTTTTGCTGTATTTAGTTTATTTTGGCATCCGGATGATGATTCTAGCATGAAATTGCTTGGGCACCTGTTAATTTTTAAGATTTTGACACATTCAGCTCAAATGTACACAATTGCTGATTATGGCTGTCAAATCTAAACCAAACGTTGTGCACTCAAATCTTTTGCTGTATTTAGTTTATTTTGGCATCCGGATGATGATTCTAGCATGAAATTGCTTGGGCACCTGTTAATTTTTAAGATTTTGACACATTCAGCTCAAATGTACAATCATGCGCTAAAAACGCATTTAAAGCAATAAAAAGGTGATTATGGCTGTCAAACCTAAACCAAACGTTGTGCACTCAAATCTTTTGCTGTATTTAGTTTATTTTGGCATCCGGATGATGATTCTAGCATGAAATTGCTTGGGCACCTGTTAATTTTTAAGATTTTGACACATTCAGCTCAAATGTACACAATTGCTGATTATGGCTGTCAAATCTAAACCAAACGTTGTGCACTCAAATCTTTTGCTGTATTTAGTTTATTTTGGCATCCGGATGATGATTCTAGCATGAAATTGCTTGGGCACCTGTTAATTTTTAAGATTTTGACACATTCAGCTCAAATGTACAATCATGCGCTAAAAACGCATTTAAAGCAATAAAAAGGTGATTATGGCTGTCAAACCTAAACCAAACGTTGTGCACTCAAATCTTTTGCTGTATTTAGTTTATTTTGGCATCCGGATGATGATTCTAGCATGAAATTGCTTGGGCACCTGTTAATTTTTAAGATTTTGACACATTCAGCTCAAATGTACACAATTGCTGATTATGGCTGTCAAATCTAAACCAAACGTTGTGCACTCAAATCTTTTGCTGTATTTAGTTTATTTTGGCATCCGGATGATGATTCTAGCATGAAATTGCTTGGGCACCTGTTAATTTTTAAGATTTTGACACATTCAGCTCAAATGTACAATCATGCGCTAAAAACGCATTTAAAGCAATAAAAAGGTGATTATGGCTGTCAAACCTAAACCAAACGTTGTGCACTCAAATCTTTTTGCTGTATTTAGTTTATTTTGGCATCCGGATGATGATTCTAGCATGAAATTGCTTGGGCACCTGTTAATTTTTAAGATTTTGACACATTCAGCTCAAATGTACAGAATTGCTGATTATGGCTGTCAAATCTAAACCAAACGTTGTGCACTCAAATCTTTTGCTGTATTTAGTTTATTTTGGCATCCGGATGATGATTCTAGCATGAAATTGCTTGGGCACCTGTTAATTTTTAAGATTTTGACACATTCAGCTCAAATGTACAATCATGCGCTAAAAACGCATTTAAAGCAATTAAAAGGTGATTATGGCTGTCAAACCTAAACCAAACGTTGTGCACTCAAATCTTTTGCTGTATTTAGTTTATTTTGGCATCCGGATGATGATTCTAGCATGAAATTGCTTGGGCACCTGTAAATTTTTAAGATTTTGACACATTCAGCTCAAATGTACACAATTGCTGATTATGGCTGTCAAATCTAAACCAAACGTTGTGCACTCAAATCTTTTGCTGTATTTAGTTTATTTTGGCATCCGGATGATGATTCTAGCATGAAATTGCTTGGGCACCTGTTAATTTTAAGATTTTGACACATTGAGCTCAATGTACAATCATGCGCTAAAAACGCATTTAAAAGCAATAAAAAGGTGATTATGGCTGTCAAACCTAAACCAAACGTTGTGCACTCAAATCTTTTGCTGTATTTAGTTTATTTTGGCATCCGGATGATGATTCTAGCATGAAATTGCTTGGGCACCTGTTAATTTTTAAGATTTGACACATTCAGCTCAAATGTACAGAATTGCTGATTATGGCTGTCAAATCTAAACCAAACGTTGTGCACTCAAATCTTTTGCTGTATTTAGTTTATTTTGGCATCCGGATGATGATTCTAGCATGAAATTGCTTGGGCACCTGTTAATTTTTAAGATTTTGACACATTCAGCTCAATGTACAATCATGCGCTAAAAACGCATTTAAAGCAATTAAAAGGTGATTATGGCTGTCAAACCTAAACCAAACGTTGTGCACTCAAATCTTTTGCTGTATTTAGTTTATTTTGGCATCCGGATGATGATTCTAGCATGAAATTGCTTGGGCACCTGTTAATTTTTAGATTTTTGACACATTCAGCTCAAATGTACAATCATGCGCTAAAAACGCATTTAAAGCAATAAAAAGGTGATTATGGCTGTCAAACCTAAACCAAACGTTGTGCACTCAAATCTTTTGCTGTATTTAGTTTATTTTGGCATCCGGATGATGATTCTAGCATGAAATTGCTTGGGCACCTGTTAATTTTTTAGATTTTGACACATTCAGCTCAAATGTACAATCATGCCTAAAAACGCATTTAAAAGCATAAAAGGTGATTATGGCTGTCAAACCTAAACCAAACGTTTGTGCACTCAAATCTTTTTGCTGTATTTAGTTTATTTGGCATCCGGATGATGATTCTAGCATGAAATTGCTTGGGCACCTGTTAATTTTTAAGATTTTGACACATTCAGCTCAAATGTACACAATTGCTGATTATGGCTGTCAAATCTAAACCAAACGTTGTGCACTCAAATCTTTTGCTGTATTTAGTTTATTTTGGGCATCCGGATGATGATTCTAGCATGAAATTGCTTGGGCACCTGTTAAATTTTTTAAGATTTTGACACATTCAGCCTCAAATGTACAATCAT
>NW_027520532.1:0-17500 GCF_051991245.1 Festucalex cinctus
AAAAAGCCTTACTATACATGGTCGTTTTTTTGTCGGAAAAAAAAGCCTTACTATACATGGTCTTTTTTGTCGGAAAAAAAAAGCCTTACTATACATGGTCGTTTTTTTGTCGGAAAAAAAAGCCTTACTATACATGGTCGTTTTTATGTCTTAAAAAAAGCCTTACTATACATGGTCGTTTTTTGGTCGGAAAAAAAGCCTTACTATACATGGTCGTTTTTTTGTCGGAAAAAAAAGCCTTACTATACATGGTCGTTTTTTTGTCGGAAAAAAAGCCTTACTATATACATGGTCGTTTTTTTGTCAGAAAAAAAGCCTTACTATACATGGTCGTTTTTTTGTCAGAAAAAAAGCCTTACTATACATGGTCGTTTTTTGTCGGAAAAAAAACGTCACTAAACATGGTCGTTTTTTTGTCGGAAAAAAAAGCCTTACTATACATGGTCGTTTTTTTGTCGGAAAAAAAGCCTTACTATACATGGTCGTTTTTTTGTCAGAAAAAAAGCCTTACTATACATGGTCGTTTTTTTGTTGGAAAAAAAAGCCTTACTATACATGGTCTTTTTTTTGTCGGGAAAAAAAGCCTTACTATACATGGTCGTTTTTTTGTCAGAAAAAAAGCCTTACTATACATGGTCGTTTTTTTGTCGGAAAAAAAAGCCTTACTATACATGGTCGTTTTTTTGTCGGAAAACAAACCCTTACTATACATGGTCGTTTTTTTGTCGGAAAAAAAGCCTTACTATACATGGTCGTTTTTTTGTCGGAAAAAAAGCCTTACTATACATGGTCGTTTTTTTGTCGGAAAAAAAAGCCTTACTATACATGGTCGTTTTTTTGTCGGAAAAAAAAGCCTTACTATACATGGTCGTTTTTTTGTCAGAAAAAAAAGCCTTACTATACATGGTCGTTTTTTTGTCGGAAAAAAAAGCCTTACTATACATGGTCGTTTTTTTGTCGGAAAAAAAAGCCTTACTATACATGGTCGTTTTTTTGTCGGAAAAAAAAGCCTTACTATACATGGTCGTTTTTTTGTCGGAAAAAAAAGCCTTACTATACATGGTTGTTTTTTTCTCGGAAAAAAAAGCCTTACTATACATGGTCGTTTTTTTGTCGGAAAAAAAAGACTTACTATACATGGTCGTTTTTTTGTCGGAAAAAAAAGACTTACTATACATGGTCGTTTTTTTGTCGGAAAAAAAAGCCTTACTATACATGGTCGTTTTTATGTCGGAAAAAAAAGCCTTACTATACATGGTCGTTTTTTTGTCGGAAAAAAAAGCCTTACTATACATGGTCGTTTTTTTGTCGGAAAAAAAAAGCCTTACTATACATGGTCGTTTTTTTGTCGGGAAAAAAAAAGCCTTACTATACATGGTCGTTTTTTTGTCGGAAAAAAAAGCCTTACTATACATGGTCGTTTTTATGTCGGAAAAAAAAGCCTTACTATACATGGTCGTTTTTTTTGTCGGGGAAAAAAAGCCTTACTATACATGGTCGTTTTTTTGTCAGAAAAAAAGCCTTACTATACATGGTCGTTTTTTGTCGGAAAAAAAAGCCTTACTATACATGGTCGTTTTTTTTGTCGGGAAAAAAAAGCCTTACTATAAATGGTCGTTTTTTTTGTTGGAAAAAAAAAGCCTTACTATACATGGTCGTTTTTTTTGTTGGAAAAAAAAGCCTTACTATACATGGTCGGTTTTTTGTCGGGAAAAAAAGCCTTACTATACATGGTCGTTTTTTTGTCGGGAAAAAAAGCCTTTCTATACATGGTCGTTTTTTTGTCAGAAAAAAAAGCCTTACTATACATGGTCATTTTTTTTGTCGGAAAAAAAAGCCTTACTATACATGGTCGTTTTTATGTCGGAAAAAAAAGCCTTACTATACATGGTCGTTTTTTTGTCGGAAAAAAAAGCCTTACTATACATGGTCTTTTTTGTCGGAAAAAAAGCCTTACTATACATGGTCGTTTTTTTGTCGGAAAAAAAAGCCTTACTGTACATGGTCGTTTTTTTTGTCGGAAAAAAAAGCCTTACTATGCATGGTCGTTTTTTTGTCGGAAAAAAAAGCCTTACAATACATGGTCGTTTTTATGTCTTAAAAAAAGCCTTACTATACATGGTCGTTTTTTGGTCGGAAAAAAAAGCCTTACTATACATGGTCGTTTTTTTGTCGGAAAAAAAAGCCTTACTATACATGGTCGTTTTTTTGTCGGAAAAAAAAGCCTTACTATATACATGGTCGTTTTTTTGTCAGAAAAAAAGCCTTACTATACATGGTCGTTTTTTTGTCAGAAAAAAAGCCTTACTATACATGGTCGTTTTTTGTCGGAAAAAAAACGTCACTAAACATGGTCGTTTTTTTGTCGGAAAAAAAAGCCTTACTATACATGGTCGTTTTTTTGTCGGAAAAAAAGCCTTACTATACATGGTCGTTTTTTTGTCAGAAAAAAAGCCTTACTATACATGGTCGTTTTTTTGTTGGAAAAAAAAAGCCTTACTATACATGGTCGTTTTTTGTCGGGGAAAAAAAGCCTTACTATACATGGTCGTTTTTTTGTCAGAAAAAAAGCCTTACTATACATGGTCGTTTTTTTGTCGGAAAAAAAAGCCTTACTATACATGGTCGTTTTTTTGTCGGAAAACAAACCCTTACTATACATGGTCGTTTTTTTGTCGGAAAAAAAAGCCTTACTATACATGGTCGTTTTTTTGTCGGAAAAAAAAGCCTTACTATACATGGTCGTTTTTTTGTCGGAAAAAAAAGCCTTACTATACATGGTCGTTTTTTTGTCGGAAAAAAAAGCCTTACTATACATGGTCGTTTTTTTGTCGGGAAAAAAAAGCCTTACTATACATGGTCGTTTTTTTGTCGGAAAAAAAAGCCTTACTATACATGGTCGTTTTTTTGTCGGAAAAAAAAGCCTTACTATACATGGTCGTTTTTTTGGTCGGAAAAAAAAGCCTTACTATACATGGTCGTTTTTATGTCGGGAAAAAAAGCCTTACTATACATGGTCGTTTTTTTGTCGGAAAAAAAAGCCTTACTATACATGGTCGTTTTTTTGTCGGAAAAAAAAGCCTTACTATACATGGTCGTTTTTTTGTCGGAAAAAAAAGCCTGACTATACATGGTCGTTTTTTTGTCGGAAAAAAAAGCCTTCCTATACATGGTCGTTTTTTTGTCGGAAAAAAAAGCCTTCCTATACATGGTCGTTTTTTTGTCGGAAAAAAAAGCCTTACTATACATGGTCGTTTTTTTGTCGGAAAAAAAAGCCTTACTATACATGGTCGTTTTTTTTGTCGGGAAAAAAAAGCCTTACTATACATGGTCGTTTTTTTTGTCGGAAAAAAAAGCCTTACTATACATGGTCGTTTTTTTTGTCGGGAAAAAAAAGCCTTACTATACATGGTCGTTTTTTTGTCGGAAAAAAAAGCCTTATTATACATGGTCGTTTTTTTGTCGGAAAAAAAAGCCTTACTATACATGGTCGTTTTTTTGTCGGAAAAAAAAGCCTTACTATACATGGTCGTTTTTTTTGTCGGAAAAAAAAGCCTTACTATACATGGTCGTTTTTTTGTCGGAAAACAAAGCCTTACTATACATGGTCGTTTTTTTGTCAGAAAAAAAGCCTTACTATACATGGTCGTTTTTTGTCGGAAAAAAAACGTCACTAAACATGGTCGTTTTTTTGTCGGGAAAAAAAAGCCTTACTATACATGGTCGTTTTTTTGTCGGAAAAAAAGCCTTACTATACATGGTCGTTTTTTTGTCAGAAAAAAAGCCTTACTATACATGGTCGTTTTTTTGTTGGAAAAAAAAAAGCCTTACTATACATGGTCGTTTTTTTGTCGGGAAAAAAAGCCTTACTATACATGGTCGTTTTTTTGTCAGAAAAAAAGCCTTACTATACATGGTCGTTTTTTTGTCGGAAAAAAAAGTCTTACTATACATGGTCGTTTTTTTGTCGGAAAACAAACCCTTACTATACATGGTCGTTTTTTTGTCGAAAAAAAAAGCCTTACTATACATGGTCGTTTTTTTGTCGGAAAAAAAAGCCTTACTATACATGGTCGTTTTTTTGTCGGAAAAAAAAGCCTTACTATACATGGTCGTTTTTTTGTCGGAAAAAAAAGCCTTACTATACATGGTCGTTTTTTTGTCGGGAAAAAAAAGCCTTACTATACATGGTCGTTTTTTTGTCGGAAAAAAAAGCCTTACTATACATGGTCGTTTTTTTGTCGGAAAAAAAAGCCTTACTATACATGGTCGTTTTTTTGTCGGAAAACAAAGCCTTACTATACATGGTCGTTTTTATGTCGGGAAAAAAAGCCTTACTATACATGGTCGTTTTTTTGTCGGAAAAAAAAGCCTTACTATACATGGTCGTTTTTTTGTCGGAAAAAAAAGCCTTACTATACATGGTCGTTTTTTTGTCGGAAAAAAAAGCCTGACTATACATGGTCGTTTTTTTGTCGGAAAAAAAAGCCTTCCTATACATGGTCGTTTTTTTGTCGGAAAAAAAAGCCTTCCTATACATGGTCGTTTTTTTGTCGGAAAAAAAAGCCTTACTATACATGGTCGTTTTTTTGTCGGAAAAAAAAGCCTTACTATACATGGTCGTTTTTTTTGTCGGGAAAAAAAAGCCTTACTATACATGGTCGTTTTTTTTGTCGGGAAAAAAAAGCCTTACTATACATGGTCGTTTTTTTGTCGGAAAAAAAAGCCTTACTATACATGGTCGTTTTTTTGTCGGAAAAAAAAGCCTTATTATACATGGTCGTTTTTTTGTCGGAAAAAAAAGCATTACTATACATGGTCGTTTTTATGTCGGAAAAAAAAGCCTTACTATACATGGTCGTTTTTTTTGTCGGAAAAAAAAGCCTTACTATACATGGTCGTTTTTTTGTCGGAAAACAAAGCCTTACTATACATGGTCGTTTTTTTTGTTGGAAAAAAAAGCCTTACTATACATGGTCGTTTTTTTGTCGGGAAAAAAAAGCCTTACTATACATGGTCGTTTTTTTGTCGGAAAAAAAAGCCTTACTATACATGGTCGTTTTTTTTGTCAGAAAAAAAAAAGCCTTACTATACATGGTCGTTTTTTTGTCGGAAAAAAAAAGCCTTACTATACATGGTCGTTTTTTTGTCGGAAAAAAAAGCCTTACTATACATGGTCGTTTTTTTTGTCGGAAAAAAAAGCCTTACTATTTTTGTCGGAAAAAAAAGCCTTACTATACATGGTCGTTTTTTTGTCGGAAAAAAAAGCCTTACTATACATGGTCGTTTTTTTGTCGGAAAAAAAAAGCCTTACTATACATGGTCGTTTTTTTTGTCGGGAAAAAAAAGCCTTACTATACATGGTCGTTTTTTTGTCGGAAAAAAAAGCCTTACTATACATGGTCGTTTTTTTGTCGGAAAAAAAAGCCTTACTATACATGGTCGTTTTTTTGTCGGAAAAAAAAGCCTTACTATACATGGTCGTTTTTTTGTCGGAAAAAAAAGCCTTACTATACATGGTCGTTTTTTTGTCGGAAAAAAAAGCCTTACTATACATGGTCGTTTTTTTGTCGGAAAAAAAAGCCTTACTATACATGGTCGTTTTTTTGTCGGAAAAAAAAGACTTACTATACATGGTCGTTTTTTTGTCGGAAAAAAAAGCCTTACTATACATGGTCGTTTTTTTGTCGGAAAAAAAAGCCTTACTATACATGGTCGTTTTTTTGTCGGAAAAAAAAGCCTTACTATACATGGTCGTTTTTATGTCGGAAAAAAAAGCCTTACTATACATGGTCGTTTTTTTGTCGGAAAAAAAAGCCTTACTATACATGGTCGTTTTTATGTCGGGAAAAAAAACCCTTACTATACATGGCCGTTTGGTTTGACTCAGCCTGGGATCGAACCCACAACCTCAGTGTCAGAGTGTTGACACTCTACCACTAGACCACGGGGCTGTTAGTTTGTTTACTGGAAAGAGGAGCAATGAGTTTGTAAGTATGACTAGGAATTTATATAAAAAAAAAAAAAAAAAAAAAAAAAAGCCTTACTATACATGGTCGTTTTTTTGTCGGAAAAAAAAGCCTTACTATACATGGTCGTTTTTTTGTCGGAAAAAAAAGCCTTACTATACATGGTCGTTTTTTTGTCGGAAAAAAAAGCCTTATTATACATGGTCGTTTTTTTGTCGGAAAAAAAAGCATTACTATACATGGTCGTTTTTATGTCGGAAAAAAAAGCCTTACTATACATGGTCGTTTTTTTTGTCGGAAAAAAAAGCCTTACTATACATGGTCGTTTTTTTGTCGGAAAACAAAGCCTTACTATACATGGTCGTTTTTTTTGTTGGAAAAAAAAGCCTTACTATACATGGTCGTTTTTTTGTCGGGAAAAAAAAGCCTTACTATACATGGTCGTTTTTTTGTCGGAAAAAAAAGCCTTACTATACATGGTCGTTTTTTTTGTCAGAAAAAAAAAAGCCTTACTATACATGGTCGTTTTTTTGTCGGAAAAAAAAAGCCTTACTATACATGGTCGTTTTTTTGTCGGAAAAAAAAGCCTTACTATACATGGTCGTTTTTTTTGTCGGAAAAAAAAGCCTTACTATTTTTGTCGGAAAAAAAAGCCTTACTATACATGGTCGTTTTTTTGTCGGAAAAAAAAGCCTTACTATACATGGTCGTTTTTTTGTCGGAAAAAAAAAGCCTTACTATACATGGTCGTTTTTTTTGTCGGGAAAAAAAAGCCTTACTATACATGGTCGTTTTTTTGTCGGAAAAAAAAGCCTTACTATACATGGTCGTTTTTTTGTCGGAAAAAAAAGCCTTACTATACATGGTCGTTTTTTTGTCGGAAAAAAAAGCCTTACTATACATGATCGTTTTTTTGTCGGAAAAAAAAGCCTTACTATACATGGTCGTTTTTTTGTCGGAAAAAAAAGCCTTACTATACATGGTCGTTTTTTTGTCGGAAAAAAAAGCCTTACTATACATGGTCGTTTTTTTGTCGGAAAAAAAGACTTACTATACATGGTCGTTTTTTTGTCGGAAAAAAAAGCCTTACTATACATGGTCGTTTTTTTGTCGGAAAAAAAAGCCTTACTATACATGGTCGTTTTTTTGTCGGAAAAAAAAGCCTTACTATACATGGTCGTTTTTATGTCGGAAAAAAAAGCCTTACTATACATGGTCGTTTTTTTGTCGGAAAAAAAAGCCTTACTATACATGGTCGTTTTTATGTCGGGAAAAAAAACCCTTACTATACATGGCCGTTTGGTTTGACTCAGCCTGGGATCGAACCCACAACCTCAGTGTCAGAGTGTTGACACTCTACCACTAGACCACGGGGCTGTTAGTTTGTTTACTGGAAAGAGGAGCAATGAGTTTGTAAGTATGACTAGGAATTTATAAAAAAAAAAATAAAATAAAAAAAAGCCTTACTATACATGGTCGTTTTTTTGTCGGAAAAAAAAGCCTTACTATACATGGTCGTTTTTTTGTCGGAAAAAAAAGCCTTACTATACATGGTCGTTTTTTTTGTCGGGAAAAAAAAGCCTTACTATACATGGTCGTTTTTTTGTCGGAAAAAAAAGCCTTACTATACATGGTCGTTTTTTTGTCGGAAAAAAAAGCCTTACTATACATGGTCGTTTTTTTGTCGGAAAAAAAAGCCTTACTATACATGGTCGTTTTTTTGTCGGAAAAAAAAGCCTTACTATACATGGTCGTTTTTTTGTCGGAAAAAAAAGACTTACTATACATGGTCGTTTTTTTGTCTGAAAAAAAAGCCTTACTATACATGGTCGTTTTTTTGTCGGAAAAAAAAGCCTTACTATACATGGTCGTTTTTATGTCGGAAAAAAAAGCCTTACTATACATGGTCGTTTTTTTGTCTGAAAAAAAAGCCTTACTATACATGGTCGTTTTTTTGGTCGGAAAAAAAAGCCTTACTATACATGGTCGTTTTTTTGGTCGGAAAAAAAAGCCTTACTATACATGGTCGTTTTTTTGTCGGAAAACAAAGCCTTACTATACATGGCCGTTTGGTTTGACTCAGCCTGGGATCGAACCCACAACCTCAGTGTCAGAGTGTTGACACTCTACCACTAGACCACGGGGCTGTTAGTTTGTTTACTGGAAAGAGGAGCAATGAGTTTGTAAGTATGACTAGGAATTTATAAAAAAAAAAAAAAAAAAGCCTTAGTATACATGGTCGTTTTTTTGTCGGAAAAAAAAGCCTTACTATACATGGTCGTTTTTTTGTCGGAAAAAAAAGCCTTACTATACATGGTCGTTTTTTTGTCGGAAAAAAAAGCCTTACTATACACGGTCGTTTTTTTGTCGGAAAAAAAAGCCTTACTATACATGGTCGTTTTTTTGTCGGAAAAAAAAGCCTTACTATACATGGTCGTTTTTTTGTCGGAAAAAAAAGCCTTACTATACATGGTCGTTTTTTTTGTCGGAAAAAAAAGCCTTACTATACATGGTCGTTTTTTTGGTCGGAAAAAAAAGCCTTACTATACATGGTCGTTTTTTTGTCGGAAAACAAACCCTTACTATACATGGTCGTTTTTTTGTCGGAAAAAAAAGCCTTACTATACATGGTCGTTTTTTTGTCGGAAAAAAAAGCCTTACTATACATGGTCGTTTTTTTGTCGGAAAAAAAAGCCTTACTATACATGGTCGTTTTTTTGTCGGAAAAAAAAGCCTTACTATACATGGTCGTTTTTTTTTGTCGGAAAAAAAAGCCTTACTATTTTTGTCGGGAAAAAAAGCCTTACTATACATGGTCGTTTTTTTGTCGGGAAAAAAAAGCCTTACTATACATGGTCGTTTTTTTGTCGGAAAAAAAAGACTTACTATACATGGTCGTTTTTTTGTCGGAAAAAAAAGCCTTACTATACATGGTCGTTTTTTTGTCGGAAAAAAAAGCCTTACTATACATGGTCGTTTTTTTGTCGGAAAAAAAAGCCTTACTATACATGGTCGTTTTTATGTCGGAAAAAAAAGCCTTACTATACATGGTCGTTTTTTTGTCGGAAAACAAAGCCTTACTATACATGGTCGTTTTTTTTGTTGGAAAAAAAAGCCTTACTATACATGGTCGTTTTTTTGTCGGGAAAAAAAAGCCTTACTATACATGGTCGTTTTTTTGTCGGAAAAAAAAGCCTTACTATACATGGTCGTTTTTTTTGTCAGAAAAAAAAAAGCCTTACTATACATGGTCGTTTTTTTGTCGGAAAAAAAAAGCCTTACTATACATGGTCGTTTTTTTGTCGGAAAAAAAAGCCTTACTATACATGGTCGTTTTTTTTGTCGGAAAAAAAAGCCTTACTATTTTTGTCGGAAAAAAAAGCCTTACTATACATGGTCGTTTTTTTGTCGGAAAAAAAAGCCTTACTATACATGGTCGTTTTTTTGTCGGAAAAAAAAAGCCTTACTATACATGGTCGTTTTTTTTGTCGGGAAAAAAAAGCCTTACTATACATGGTCGTTTTTTTGTCGGAAAAAAAAGCCTTACTATACATGGTCGTTTTTTTGTCGGAAAAAAAAGCCTTACTATACATGGTCGTTTTTTTGTCGGAAAAAAAAGCCTTACTATACATGGTCGTTTTTTTGTCGGAAAAAAAAGCCTTACTATACATGGTCGTTTTTTTGTCGGAAAAAAAAGCCTTACTATACATGGTCGTTTTTTTGTCGGAAAAAAAAGCCTTACTATACATGGTCGTTTTTTTGTCGGAAAAAAAAGACTTACTATACATGGTCGTTTTTTTGTCGGAAAAAAAAGCCTTACTATACATGGTCGTTTTTTTGTCGGAAAAAAAAGCCTTACTATACATGGTCGTTTTTTTGTCGGAAAAAAAAGCCTTACTATACATGGTCGTTTTTATGTCGGAAAAAAAAGCCTTACTATACATGGTCGTTTTTTTGTCGGAAAAAAAAGCCTTACTATACATGGTCGTTTTTTTGTCGGAAAAAAAAGCCTTACTATACATGGTCGTTTTTATGTCGGAAAAAAAAGCCTTACTATACATGGTCGTTTTTTTGTCGGAAAAAAAAGCCTTACTATACATGGTCGTTTTTTTGTCGGAAAAAAAAGCCTTACTATACATGGTCGTTTTTTTGTCGGAAAAAAAAGCCTTACTATACATGGTCGTTTTTTTTGTCGGAAAAAAAAGCCTTACTATTTTTGTCGGGAAAAAAAGCCTTACTATACATGGTCGTTTTTTTGTCGGGAAAAAAAAGCCTTACTATACATGGTCGTTTTTTTGTCGGAAAAAAAAGACTTACTATACATGGTCGTTTTTTTGTCGGAAAAAAAAGCCTTACTATACATGGTCGTTTTTTTGTCGGAAAAAAAAGCCTTACTATACATGGTCGTTTTTTTGTCGGAAAAAAAAGCCTTACTATACATGGTCGTTTTTATGTCGGAAAAAAAAGCCTTACTATACATGGTCGTTTTTTTGTCGGAAAACAAAGCCTTACTATACATGGTCGTTTTTTTTGTTGGAAAAAAAAGCCTTACTATACATGGTCGTTTTTTTGTCGGGAAAAAAAAGCCTTACTATACATGGTCGTTTTTTTGTCGAAAAAAAAAGCCTTACTATACATGGTCGTTTTTTTTGTCAGAAAAAAAAAAGCCTTACTATACATGGTCGTTTTTTTGTCGGAAAAAAAAAGCCTTACTATACATGGTCGTTTTTTTGTCGGAAAAAAAAGCCTTACTATACATGGTCGTTTTTTTTGTCGGAAAAAAAAGCCTTACTATTTTTGTCGGAAAAAAAAGCCTTACTATACATGGTCGTTTTTTTGTCGGAAAAAAAAGCCTTACTATACATGGTCGTTTTTTTGTCGGAAAAAAAAAGCCTTACTATACATGGTCGTTTTTTTTGTCGGGAAAAAAAAGCCTTACTATACATGGTCGTTTTTTTGTCGGAAAAAAAAGCCTTACTATACATGGTCGTTTTTTTGTCGGAAAAAAAAGCCTTACTATACATGGTCGTTTTTTTGTCGGAAAAAAAAGCCTTACTATACATGGTCGTTTTTTTGTCGGAAAAAAAAGCCTTACTATACATGGTCGTTTTTTTGTCGGAAAAAAAAGCCTTACTATACATGGTCGTTTTTTTGTCGGAAAAAAAAGCCTTACTATACATGGTCGTTTTTTTGTCGGAAAAAAAAGACTTACTATACATGGTCGTTTTTTTGTCGGAAAAAAAAGCCTTACTATACATGGTCGTTTTTTTGTCGGAAAAAAAAGCCTTACTATACATGGTCGTTTTTTTGTCGGAAAAAAAAGCCTTACTATACATGGTCGTTTTTATGTCGGAAAAAAAAGCCTTACTATACATGGTCGTTTTTTTGTCGGAAAAAAAAGCCTTACTATACATGGTCGTTTTTATGTCGGGAAAAAAAACCCTTACTATACATGGCCGTTTGGTTTGACTCAGCCTGGGATCGAACCCACAACCTCAGTGTCAGAGTGTTGACACTCTACCACTAGACCACGGGGCTGTTAGTTTGTTTACTGGAAAGAGGAGCAATGAGTTTGTAAGTATGACTAGGAATTTATATAAAAAAAAAAAAAATAAATAAAAAAAAAGCCTTACTATACATGGTCGTTTTTTTGTCGGAAAAAAAAGCCTTACTATACATGGTCGTTTTTTTGTCGGAAAAAAAAGCCTTACTATACATGGTCGTTTTTTTGTCGGAAAAAAAAGCCTTATTATACATGGTCGTTTTTTTGTCGGAAAAAAAAGCATTACTATACATGGTCGTTTTTATGTCGGAAAAAAAAGCCTTACTATACATGGTCGTTTTTTTTGTCGGAAAAAAAAGCCTTACTATACATGGTCGTTTTTTTGTCGGAAAACAAAGCCTTACTATACATGGTCGTTTTTTTTGTTGGAAAAAAAAGCCTTACTATACATGGTCGTTTTTTTGTCGGGAAAAAAAAGCCTTACTATACATGGTCGTTTTTCTGTCGGAAAAAAAAGCCTTACTATACATGGTCGTTTTTTTTGTCAGAAAAAAAAAAGCCTTACTATACATGGTCGTTTTTTTGTCGGAAAAAAAAAGCCTTACTATACATGGTCGTTTTTTTGTCGGAAAAAAAAGCCTTACTATACATGGTCGTTTTTTTTGTCGGAAAAAAAAGCCTTACTATTTTTGTCGGAAAAAAAAGCCTTACTATACATGGTCGTTTTTTTGTCGGAAAAAAAAGCCTTACTATACATGGTCGTTTTTTTGTCGGAAAAAAAAAGCCTTACTATACATGGTCGTTTTTTTTGTCGGGAAAAAAAAGCCTTACTATACATGGTCGTTTTTTTGTCGGAAAAAAAAGCCTTACTATACATGGTCGTTTTTTTGTCGGAAAAAAAAGCCTTACTATACATGGTCGTTTTTTTGTCGGAAAAAAAAGCCTTACTATACATGGTCGTTTTTTTGTCGGAAAAAAAAGCCTTACTATACATGGTCGTTTTTTTGTCGGAAAAAAAAGCCTTACTATACATGGTCGTTTTTTTGTCGGAAAAAAAAGCCTTACTATACATGGTCGTTTTTTTGTCGGAAAAAAAAGACTTACTATACATGGTCGTTTTTTTGTCGGAAAAAAAAGCCTTACTATACATGGTCGTTTTTTTGTCGGAAAAAAAAGCCTTACTATACATGGTCGTTTTTTTGTCGGAAAAAAAAGCCTTACTATACATGGTCGTTTTTATGTCGGAAAAAAAAGCCTTACTATACATGGTCGTTTTTTTGTCGGAAAAAAAAGCCTTACTATACATGGTCGTCTTTTTGTCGGAAAAAAAAGCCTTACTATACATGGTCGTTTTTTTGTCGGAAAAAAAAGCCTTACTATACATGGTCGTTTTTTTGTCGGAAAAAAAAGCCTTACTATACATGGTCGTTTTTTTGTCGGAAAAAAAAGCCTTACTATACATGGTCGTTTTTATGTCGGAAAAAAAAGCCTTACTATACATGGTCGTTTTTTTGTCGGAAAAAAAAGCCTTACTATACATGGTCGTTTTTATGTCGGGAAAAAAAACCCTTACTATACATGGCCGTTTGGTTTGACTCAGCCTGGGATCGAACCCACAACCTCAGTGTCAGAGTGTTGACACTCTACCACTAGACCACGGGGCTGTTAGTTTGTTTACTGGAAAGAGGAGCAATGAGTTTGTAAGTATGACTAGGAATTTATATAAAAAAATAAAAAATAAATAAAAAAAAAGCCTTACTATACATGGTCGTTTTTTTGTCGGAAAAAAAAGCCTTACTATACATGGTCGTTTTTTTGTCGGAAAAAAAAGCCTTACTATACATGGTCGTTTTTTTGTCGGAAAAAAAAGCCTTATTATACATGGTCGTTTTTTTGTCGGAAAAAAAAGCATTACTATACATGGTCGTTTTTATGTCGGAAAAAAAAGCCTTACTATACATGGTCGTTTTTTTTGTCGGAAAAAAAAGCCTTACTATACATGGTCGTTTTTTTGTCGGAAAACAAAGCCTTACTATACATGGTCGTTTTTTTTGTTGGAAAAAAAAGCCTTACTATACATGGTCGTTTTTTTGTCGGGAAAAAAAAGCCTTACTATACATGGTCGTTTTTTTTGTCAGAAAAAAAAAAGCCTTACTATACATGGTCGTTTTTTTGTCGGAAAAAAAAAGCCTTACTATACATGGTCGTTTTTTTGTCGGAAAAAAAAGCCTTACTATACATGGTCGTTTTTTTTGTCGGAAAAAAAAGCCTTACTATTTTTGTCGGAAAAAAAAGCCTTACTATACATGGTCGTTTTTTTGTCGGAAAAAAAAGCCTTACTATACATGGTCGTTTTTTTGTCGGAAAAAAAAAGCCTTACTATACATGGTCGTTTTTTTTGTCGGGAAAAAAAAGCCTTACTATACATGGTCGTTTTTTTGTCGGAAAAAAAAGCCTTACTATACATGGTCGTTTTTTTGTCGGAAAAAAAAGCCTTACTATACATGGTCGTTTTTTTGTCGGAAAAAAAAGCCTTACTATACATGGTCGTTTTTTTGTCGGAAAAAAAAGCCTTACTATACATGGTCGTTTTTTTGTCGGAAAAAAAAGCCTTACTATACATGGTCGTTTTTTTGTCGGAAAAAAAAGCCTTACTATACATGGTCGTTTTTTTGTCGGAAAAAAAAGACTTACTATACATGGTCGTTTTTTTGTCGGAAAAAAAAGCCTTACTATACATGGTCGTTTTTTTGTCGGAAAAAAAAGCCTTACTATACATGGTCGTTTTTTTGTCGGAAAAAAAAGCCTTACTATACATGGTCGTTTTTATGTCGGAAAAAAAAGCCTTACTATACATGGTCGTTTTTTTGTCGGAAAAAAAAGCCTTACTATACATGGTCGTTTTTATGTCGGGAAAAAAAACCCTTACTATACATGGCCGTTTGGTTTGACTCAGCCTGGGATCGAACCCACAACCTCAGTGTCAGAGTGTTGACACTCTACCACTAGACCACGGGGCTGTTAGTTTGTTTACTGGAAAGAGGAGCAATGAGTTTGTAAGTATGACTAGGAATTTATAAAAAAAAAAATAAAATAAAAAAAAGCCTTACTATACATGGTCGTTTTTTTGTCGGAAAAAAAAGCCTTACTATACATGGTCGTTTTTTTGTCGGAAAAAAAAGCCTTACTATACATGGTCGTTTTTTTTGTCGGGAAAAAAAAGCCTTACTATACATGGTCGTTTTTTTGTCGGAAAAAAAAGCCTTACTATACATGGTCGTTTTTTTGTCGGAAAAAAAAGCCTTACTATACATGGTCGTTTTTTTGTCGGAAAAAAAAGCCTTACTATACATGGTCGTTTTTTTGTCGGAAAAAAAAGCCTTACTATACATGGTCGTTTTTTTGTCGGAAAAAAAAGACTTACTATACATGGTCGTTTTTTTGTCTGAAAAAAAAGCCTTACTATACATGGTCGTTTTTTTGTCGGAAAAAAAAAGCCTTACTATACATGGTCGTTTTTATGTCGGAAAAAAAAGCCTTACTATACATGGTCGTTTTTTTGTCTGAAAAAAAAGCCTTACTATACATGGTCGTTTTTTTGGTCGGAAAAAAAAGCCTTACTATACATGGTCGTTTTTTTGTCGGAAAACAAAGCCTTACTATACATGGCCGTTTGGTTTGACTCAGCCTGGGATCGAACCCACAACCTCAGTGTCAGAGTGTTGACACTCTACCACTAGACCACGGGGCTGTTAGTTTGTTTACTGGAAAGAGGAGCAATGAGTTTGTAAGTATGACTAGGAATTTATAAAAAAAAAAAAAAAAAAGCCTTAGTATACATGGTCGTTTTTTTGTCGGAAAAAAAAGCCTTACTATACATGGTCGTTTTTTTGTCGGAAAAAAAAGCCTTACTATACATGGTCGTTTTTTTGTCGGAAAAAAAAGCCTTACTATACATGGTCGTTTTTTTGTCGGAAAAAAAAGCCTTACTATACATGGTCGTTTTTTTGTCGGAAAAAAAAGCCTTACTATACATGGTCGTTTTTTTGTCGGAAAAAAAAGCCTTACTATACATGGTCGTTTTTTTTGTCGGAAAAAAAAGCCTTACTATACATGGTCGTTTTTTTGGTCGGAAAAAAAAGCCTTACTATACATGGTCGTTTTTTTGTCGGAAAACAAACCCTTACTATACATGGTCGTTTTTTTGTCGGAAAAAAAAGCCTTACTATACATGGTCGTTTTTTTGTCGGAAAAAAAAGCCTTACTATACATGGTCGTTTTTTTGTCGGAAAAAAAAGCCTTACTATACATGGTCGTTTTTTTGTCGGAAAAAAAAGCCTTACTATACATGGTCGTTTTTTTGTCGGAAAAAAAAGCCTTACTATACATGGTCGTTTTTTTTGTCGGAAAAAAAAGCCTTACTATTTTTGTCGGAAAAAAAAGCCTTACTATACATGGTCGTTTTTTTTGTCGGGAAAAAAAAGCCTTACTATACATGGTCGTTTTTTTGTCGGGAAAAAAAAGCCTTACTATACATGGTCGTTTTTTTGTCGGGAAAAAAAAGCCTTACTATACATGGTCGTTTTTTTGTCGGAAAAAAAAGACTTACTATACATGGTCGTTTTTTTGTCGGAAAAAAAAGCCTTACTATACATGGTCGTTTTTTTGTCGGAAAAAAAAGCCTTACTATACATGGTCGTTTTTTTGTCGGAAAAAAAAGCCTTACTATACATGGTCGTTTTTATGTCGGAAAAAAAAGCCTTACTATACATGGTCGTTTTTTTGTCGGAAAAAAAAGCCTTACTATACATGGTCGTTTTTTTGGTCGGAAAAAAAAGCCTTACTATACATGGTCGTTTTTTTGTCGGAAAAAAAAGCCTTACTATACATGGTCGTTTTTTTGTCGGAAAAAAAAGCCTGACTATACATGGTCGTTTTTTTGTCGGAAAAAAAAGCCTTCCTATACATGGTCGTTTTTTTGTCGGAAAAAAAAGCCTTCCTATACATGGTCGTTTTTTTGTCGGAAAAAAAAGCCTTACTATACATGGTCGTTTTTTTGTCGGAAAAAAAAGCCTTACTATACATGGTCGTTTTTTTTGTCGGGAAAAAAAGCCTTACTATACATGGTCGTTTTTTTTGTCGGGAAAAAAAAGCCTTACTATACATGGTCGTTTTTTTGTCGGAAAAAAAAGCCTTACTATACATGGTCGTTTTTTTGTCGGAAAAAAAAGCCTTATTATACATGGTCGTTTTTTTGTCGGAAAAAAAAGCCTTACTATACATGGTCGTTTTTTTGTCGGAAAAAAAAGCCTTACTATACATGGTCGTTTTTTTTGTCAGAAAAAAAAAAGCCTTACTATACATGGTCGTTTTTTTGTCGGAAAAAAAAAGCCTTACTATACATGGTCGTTTTTTTGTCGGAAAAAAAAGCCTTACTATACATGGTCGTTTTTTTTGTCGGAAAAAAAAGCCTTACTATTTTTGTCGGAAAAAAAAGCCTTACTATACATGGTCGTTTTTTTGTCGGAAAAAAAAGCCTTACTATACATGGTCGTTTTTTTGTCGGAAAAAAAAAGCCTTACTATACATGGTCGTTTTTTTTGTCGGGAAAAAAAAGCCTTACTATACATGGTCGTTTTTTTGTCGGAAAAAAAAGCCTTACTATACATGGTCGTTTTTTTGTCGGAAAAAAAAGCCTTACTATACATGGTCGTTTTTTTGTCGGAAAAAAAAGCCTTACTATACATGGTCGTTTTTTTGTCGGAAAAAAAAGCCTTACTATACATGGTCGTTTTTTTGTCGGAAAAAAAAGCCTTACTATACATGGTCGTTTTTTTGTCGGAAAAAAAAGCCTTACTATACATGGTCGTTTTTTTGTCGGAAAAAAAAAGACTTACTATACATGGTCGTTTTTTTGTCGGAAAAAAAAGCCTTACTATACATGGTCGTTTTTTTGTCGGAAAAAAAAGCCTTACTATACATGGTCGTTTTTTTGTCGGAAAAAAAAGCCTTACTATACATGGTCGTT